>NC_057800.1:670538011-670632555 GCF_018294505.1 Triticum aestivum
CGACGGGCCGACGCCCGCGGCGGCTGGCGAGGAGGAGGAGAGTGCACCATGGCCGTAGCTCCTCCGGTCCTCCCAGCGCCAGCATGTGGTGGTTCGGTGGAGCGCCGACCCGAGGGCCCTGCCGGTCGCGGATCATCTCTGTTCGCGAGGGCGACGAGGCTCCGGATGGTGGCCCTCCACTGGTCGAGCTTCTTCGCAGCAGGAGGGAAGTCGAGGAGCAGCTGCGCGCGCGCCAAGGCTTCCGCTGGCGTGGGTGGCGGTGACAGCTGAGTGGATCGCGGCGCGCTTTGACTTCTAACTATGTTAGAAGGAGCTCTGTCGTGAGCCAGCGGCTGCGTGCCAGTTTCACCAGTGCTTCGGCGAGCATGTTGAACTCCTTCGTCTTGCTGACGACGCACAGGGCTCTTCCCATGGCGGTGCCCAGGTTCACCAACATGGTGACGCTGTTCGGCGCGCACACCATGGGAAGAACGCACGGTGGTCGCCGGTGTATGCGTCCTGGAGGTTGCCGCGCCACCCGGAGTCAGCGCAACGACACCCCCGGAGGGCCCCGTGCCGCCGGCAGGGGGCCAGCTCCGTCTTCGGGTCTAGTGGCATGGGGCCGATCGTCTGGTGCACGAACAACGCGGCTCGCCAGGCTCCGACTGCCTAGGTGGTGCTGGTGTTCGCGGGCCGCGGCCCCAGTCCTGTCCGCGACCGGTCCGCTACTCGTGCGCACCAGCACGGGCCGTTCGGCCCCCAACGAGCCGATCGCCGTGGCCGTCTTCTTCTTAGGGGCCATGGGGACGAAGAACCGCTAGGCTAACTACCAGACCAGATTCTCACAAACACGCTCCCTATCCGGGCGCGCCAAAGATGTCGGTGTGGAAACGAAACCTATGGGATCACAAGAATCCCTACTGCGGTTGTGGGGCGCGGGGTTGAGAGAAGAGCGGGTCTAACAAAGAGCACGCGGTTCTTTTATCCAGGTTCGGGCCGCAAGGATGCGTAAAATCCTACTCCTGCTTTGGTGGATGTATTCAGAGTTCTTGAGCTAGCTATGGAGCGTAACAAGCTCCAAAAAGCCGAATCCTTCCCCTCGTCGCCTTGGGCCTCCTTTTATAGAAAAAGGGGTTGCCATAGTGGCACACAGGAGGTGGAAAGGCAACAGTGTTGCGTGGTTATCCTGGTATTACAGGACAAAGTGCATTTAATGCGAGGCTTAGGTGTCCCTCCATTTTATCGAGGACGGGGGCGAGGCCCGTCCCGTCCCTGGCTAGTGATGCATGCGGTGCCATGTAGGCAGGGAGGCAGTTGAGGTGGCGCGGTGGTGGAGCCTCCACGAAGGGCTGCATGTTGCCATGCAGGTGCCTACCCAGCTGGTTCGGTTGGCAGCTGCATGCGAACGGCGGCGGAGACTTGGCTGGTGCGGGCCCGACGGTGGCCCCGCTGGCGCCCTTGGCAAGGGCCTTGCCGGGTGGCCCAGCAAGGGTCTCGCGTGGCGCACAGGCGTCCCCGGCAAGGATCTTGTCGGGGACACGTCGTCGTCCCCGGCAAGGGCCTTGCCGAGGGTCATCGTCTTCTAATCCTCATCTATTCTTGGATATGTCTTCACAAAGATCTGCATGCCACCTTGGAGGTGCCTTCCCGAGCCCTGGCCCCACGCGGGTGATGGCGTCAGGGATCGTGGGCTCAAGGGGGGCTCACTCCTTTGGCGCCAGAACCAAACTTCTCATTACTCTAGGGAAAATCGTTATTTCTATCTATCGGTCGTGCCATGGAGCAGAACCAAATTTTATAAGTTACAAGTTCAAAAGGAAAAGCCTACCGTGTTTGCGTCGCACCCCCACACGGTTGGTCCGGCATGCCTCTCAAGGGGGAATGCGTGTTGTGTTGCATTTTCACTTACAAGTGGGACCGCAGTTGAGCAAACCGACTATCGGCAAACCCCCACCCCACCCACCGCGCGATGGCTGAGAAAACAGGAGGGAGAAGAGATGGTTGTAGCATGGACTCCAAGAAAATTGGTGTCGGATAGGACTCATGTGGGTGGCGTGTGTCATACTGCTAGACAGGAATGCTAGTTATGGCCCATGCCATCCCACTATATCGAGGTGCTAGTTATGTAGAACAAATTTCCTGGAGTCCGTGCTCAGCCCTCCTCTATCTCTCTTCTCAGCCAGCCAGTAGACGTGCGGAGCCCATCGTCTTTTTGCTCATATGCGGTCCCACATGTCAGTGAAAATGCAAGAGGACCCACCGAACCTGCACATCTTTCACCTCGATGTGCTGGTGATGAAAAACAAATCCATTAAAGATCTTCGGTGGCCGCTTTTGGAGTTACTCAAGAGTAGTAAGATTCTATTTATAGTTTAACCCAAGATGCACATCACGTGGCTTCAACTAGCACTCTATTTTCTTGCATGACACGACCTGGATGCTGGATATCCCAGTGTCGGCAATAGGAGGAAGAACTCGACCAAATCTTCGGTTGTGCTCTCGGATTCGACTAGTTGTGGTAACTTAAAATTTTATTGTGGAGAATGGATGCAAGTTTTGGTATTGGGAAAAGGAGTACAACGATATATTGATAGAGCGCAATTTAGTAGATGTTCTATCACTTTTAGCTAGCATAGAGGGTAGAGATGAGACTAGTGCACTTGTTGATAGAATAGAGGCTCGACACGTCTACTTCTTTACATTGGAAGAAGAAAGAAGCACGCAAGATGGAGCATCCGAAGATCAACAATGAATGCATAGAGAATGCACTAATCCAACTTACAGGAGCAGTTATGGAAGTTGGATATCTTTTAAAATGTATTCTTGTGGTTCTTATTTTCTTTGGTGTTGCTTTTCTAGTAAATTTTTTGGTGATGTATTTCCATGTATCAAAAAATCAATGATGGAAAAGATATGTGTTTGCAAAGAAAAATGTACGCGGCCAGGATGCGTCCGCGCGTTCGGTGCACGGCCACCGCATCCGAGAAATGGCCCGGACATGACCCCATTGCCCAACCCAAATGGACAGAATCTGGGCAAAACGGAGGTCCGTTTGGGGTCGTGCGTTGGAGTTGTCCTTACAAGTGGGACCGCAGTTGAGGAAACCGACTATCGGCAAAACCCCACCTCGCCCGCCGCATGATGGCTGAGTTAGAGAAACGATGAGGTTGAAGAGATTGTTGTAGCATGGACTCCAAGAAATATGGTGTCAGATGGAAGCCGTGCTGGTGGTGTGTGCCGTACTCCTGGACGTGAATGCTTGTTCTAGCCCATGCCACCCTACTACTCCTACTACTTATAATAGTACTATCGAGGATTCGAGGTGCTGGTTACGTACAGCGAACACATTAACATATGGCCCACCTAACACTGTGGCCAAATTTCCTGGAGTCTGTGCTAGGTTAAAAAGTGTTCTTTGTGAGGATGGGTGGCTGGTCTCAAGATTAAAACTTGTTGTATTACGTACGTAGACGTAGAGATAGTGCAGTATGTGAAGCTAGTACAAATAGTGTACTATTGTTTATTGGCCTCATCCGATAACCTGTTGTGTTGGGAACGTAGTAATTTCAAAATTTTCTACGCACACGCAAGATCATGGTGATGCATAGCAACGAGAGGGGAGAGTGTGTCCACGTACCCTCATAGACCAAAAGCAGAAGCGTTATGACAATGCGGTTGATGTAGTCGTACGTCTTCATGATCCGACCGATCCAAGTACCGAACGTACGGCACCTCCGAGTTCAGCACACGTTCAGCTCGATGACGTCCCACGAACTCCGACCCAGCAGAGATTTGCAGGAGAGTTCTGTCAGCATGACGGCGTGATGACGGTGTTGATGATGCTACTGACGCAGGGCTTCGCCTAAGCACCACTACGATATTACAGAGGTGGAATATGGTGGAGGGGGCACCGCACGCGGCTGGGAGAGATCAATAGATCAACTTGTGTCTCTAGAGGTGCCCCCCGCCCCCATATATAAAGGAGCAAGGGGGGATGCCAGCCGGCCCTTGGGGCCCACCAAGGAGGGGGGAGTCCTCCTCCTAGTAGGAGTAGGACTCCCCTTTACTAGTCCAACTAAGAAGAGAGAAGGGGGAAGGAAAGAGAGGGAGAGGGAGAGGGGAAGAGGGGCCGTGCCCCCCTCCCCTAGTCCAATTCGGACTCCTCATGGGAACGGGCGCGCCACCTCCTCTCCCACCCCTCAGGCCCACTAAGGCCCAATACTTCCCCGGGGGGTTCTGGTAACCCCTCCGACACTCCAGTTTTCTCTGAAACCACCCGGAACACTTCCGGTGTCCGAATATAGTCGTCCAATATATCGATCTTTACGTCTCGACCATTTCGAGACTCCTCGTCATGTCCCCGATCTCATCCGGGACTCCGAACTACCTTCGGTACATCAAATCACATAAACTCATAATATTGATCGTCACAGAACTTTAAGCGTGCGGACCCTACGGGTTCGAGAACTATGTAGACATGACCAAGACACGTCTCTGGTCAATAACCAATAGCGGAACCTAGATGCTCATATTGGCTCCTACATATTCTACGAATATGTGTTCCCTTTGTCATCGGTATGTTCCTTGCCCGAGATTCGATCGTCGGTATCTCAATACCTAGTTCAATCTCGTTACCAGCAAGTCTCTTTACTCGTTCCGTAATGCATTATCCCACAACTAACTCATTAGTCACATTGCTTGCAAAGCTTATAGTGATGTGCATTACCGAGAGGGCCAGAGATACCTCTCCGACAATTGGAGTGACAACTCAACAAGTACCATTGGAGACACCTGTAGAGCACCTTTATAATCACCTAGTTACGTTGTGACGTTTGGTAGCACACAAAGTGTTCCTCCGGTATTCGGGAGTTGCAAAATCTCATAGTCATAGGAACATGTATAAGTCATGAAGAAAGCAATAGCAACATACTAAACGATCAAGTGCTAAGCTAACAGAATGGGTCAAGTCAATCACATCATTCTCTAATGATGTGATCCCGTTAATCAAATGACAACTCATGTCTATGGCTAGGAAATTTAACCATCTTTGATTCAACGAGTTAGTCAAGTAGAGGCATACTAGTGACACTCTGTTGTCTATGTATTCACACATGTACTAAGTTTCCGATTAATACAATTCTTGCATGAATAATAATAATTTTTCATGATATAAGGAAATATAAATAACAACTTTATTATTGCCTCTAGGGCATATTTCCTTCAGTCTCCCACTTGCACTAGAGTCAATAATCTAGATCACATCACCATGTGATTTAACATCAATAGTTCACATCACCATGTGATTAACACCCGTAGTTCACATCATCATGTGACCAACATCCAAAGGGTTTACTAGAGTCAATAATCTAGTTCGCATCGCTATGTGATTAACACCCAGAGAGTACTAAGGTGTGATCATGTTTTTCTTTTGAGAGAGATTTAGTCAACGGGTCTTCTACATTCAGATCCGTATGTATTCTGAAAATTTCTATGTCTACAATCCTCTGCATGGAGCTACTTTAGCTAATCGCTCCCACTTTCAATATGTATCCAGATTGAGACTTAGAGTCATCTGGATGAGTGTCAAAATTTGCATCGACATAACCATTTACGACGAACCTTTTGTTACCTCCATAATCGAGAAACATATCCTTATTCCACTAAGGATAATTTTGACCGTTGTCTAGTGATCTACTCCTAGATCACTATTGTACTCCCTTGCCAATATCAGTGTAGGGTTTACAATAGATCTGGTACACAGCATGGCATACTTTATAGAACCTATGGCTGAGGCATAGGGAATGACTTTCATTCTCTTTCTATCTTCTGCCATGGTCGGGCTTTGAATCTTACTCAATTTCACACCTTGTAACACAGACAAGAACTCGTCTTTGACTGTTCCATTTTGAACTAATTCAAAATCTTGTCAAGGTATGTACTCATTGAAAAAACTTATCAAGTGTCTTGATCTATATCTATAGATCTTGATGCTCAATATGTAAGCAGCTTCACCGAGGTCTTTCTTTGAAAAACTCCTTTATGCTTTCAAGAAAATTCTACATCATTTCCGATCGACAATATGTCATTCACATATACTTGTCGGAAAGGTTGTAGTGCTCCCACTCACTTTCTTGTAAATACATGCTTCACCGCAAATCTGTATAAAACTATATGCTTTGATCACACTATCAAAGCGTACATTCCAACTCCGAGATGCTTGCACCAGTCCATAGATGGATCACTAGAGCTTTGCACACTTTGTTAGCACCTTTAGGATCGACAAAATGATCTGGTTGCATCATATACAACTCCTCTTTAAGAGATCCATTAAGGAATGTAGTTTTGACATCCATTTGCCAGATTTCATAAAATGTGGCAATTTGCTAACATGATTCGGACAGATTTAAGCATCGCTACGAGTGAGAAAATCTCATCGTAGTCAACACCTTGAACTTTGTCAAAACCTTTTTTGATAAGTCTAGCTTTGTAGATAGTAAGACTTCTATCAGCATCCGTCTTCCTCTTGAAGATCCATTTATTTTCTATGGCTTGCCGATCATCGGGCAAGTCAACCAAAGTCCACACTTTGTTCTCATACATGGATCACATTTCATGGCCTCAAGCCATTTCATGGAACCTGGGCTCATCATCGCTTCCTCATAGTTCGTAGGTTCGTCATGGTTAAGTAACATGACCTCCAGAATAGGATTACCATAAAACTCTGGTGCGGATCTTACTCTGGTTGACCTACGAGGTTCGGTAGTAACTTGATCTGAAGTTACATGATCATCATCATTAGCTTCATCACTAATTGGTGTAGGAGTCACAGGAACAGTTTCCTGTGATGGACTACTTTCCAATAAGTGAGCAGGTACAATTACCTCATCAAGTTATACTTTCCTCCCACTCACTTCTTTTGAGAGAAACTCCTTCTCTAGAAAGGATCCATTCTTAACAATGAATGTCTTGCCTTCGGATCTGTGATAGAAGGTGTACCCAACTGTCTCCTTTGGGTATCCTACGAAGATACATTTCTCCGATTTGGGTTTGAGCTTATCAGGATGAAAAAATTTCACATAAGCATCGCAACCCCAAACTTTAAGAAACGACAACTTTGGTTTCTTGCCAAACCACAGTTCATATGGTGTTGTCTCAGTGGATTTTAGATGGTACCCTATTTAACGTGTATGCAGACGTCTCTAATTCATAACCCCAAAATGTTAGTGGTAAATCGGTAAGAGACATCATAGATTGCACCATATCTAATAATGTACGGTTACGATGTTCGGACACACCATTACGCTGTGGTGTTCCAGGTGTCGTGAGTGTCGGTGTGGAAATGACACCTATGGGATCACAAGAATCCCTACTGCGGTTGTGGGGCGCGGGGTTGACAGAAGAGCGGGTCTAACAAATAGCACGCAGTTTGTTTATCCAGGTTCGGGCCATGAGGATGCGTAAAACCCTACTCCTGCTTTGGTGGATGTATTCTGAGTTCTTAAGCTAGCTATGGAGTGTAACGAGCTCCAAAAAGCCGAAACCTTCCCCTCGTCACCTTGGGCCTCCTTTTATACAAAAAGGGGTTGCCACGGTGGCACACAGGAGGTGGAAGGGCAACAGTGTTGCATGGTTATCCTGGTATTACAAGACAAAGCGCATTTAATGCGAGGCTTAGGTGTCCCTCCATTTTATCGAGGACGGGGGCGAGGCCCGTCCCGTCCCTGGCCAGTGATGCATGCGGTGCCATGTAGGCAGGCAGGCAGTTGAGGTGGCGCGGTGGTGGAGCCTCCACGAAGGGCTGCATGTTGCCATGCAGGTGCCTACCCAGCTGGGTCGGTTGGCAGCTGCATGCGAACGGCAGCGGAGACTTGGCTGGTGCGGGCCCGACGGTGGCCCCGCTGGCGCCCTTGGCGAGGGCCTTGCCGGGTGGCCCAGCAAGGGTCTCGTCGTGGCACACAGGCGTCCCCGGCAAGGATCTTGTCGGGGACACGTCGTCGTCCCCGGCAAGGGCCTTACCGAGGGTCATCGTCTTCTAATCCTCATCTTTTCTTGGATATGTCTTCACAAAGATCTGCATGCCACCTTGGAGGTGCCTTCCCGAGCCCTGGCCCCACGCGGGTGATGGCGTCAGGGATCGTGGGCTCAAGGGGGGCTCACTCCGTTGGTGTGGAGCGAGCTGCCCCGGCAAGAGTCTTGCCGGGGCTGCCGAGGCTGCCCCCGGCAAGATTCTCCTGCCAGGAGGGCCTGCTTCATCCCTTTGCTCTTTGTGGCCTTGGTCTTAGCGTTGCTCTGGCCATCTTGGGCTTCGGTCTTACCTTGGCTCACCTCCCTCTCTCTGCTTGGTGTGGTCGCGGGCGCGGCTCTGACTGCCCGTGCACAGGTAAAGGGGTACAAAAATGTGCACCTAGTTTTGTACACCGACAGGAGCCCCCAGGCCTGGGCCACACATAAATGTGACACGTTGTTGGGTCAGGCCCAAAACAGTGTGCGGGCAGGCGGGGCAGTTTTTATCGCAGTAAGATTTTTTCACGTGTTGTGCTTCCCATGACCCGCGCGCGTGGCGCGGCGTGGAGGGGTGCGCATGACGTGGGCGGCATGCGTGGGGAGGTTTCCACAAGCATGCGTCACATCGCAATAAAGAGGCAGCTCACGCCTTCCCCGTAAAGGGAGGGAGGCATGGAGGCGCGGCTCATTTACTGAATGCGGCTGGGGCGCGGTCTTCGAGGCATCCACTCCCAACGATCACGGGGTGGGGAGAGGTCGCCTCACCCGTCCCCTCGGTTCTGCACGTCTGCCACGCGTCTTTCATGCGCTTGGGGTGGCAAACGGTGGAGGCAGGAAACCGGACCTTCACTGGTTGGGGCAGCGGTCGGTCCTGGTTCCATGCGCCTCTCGTGTCTTGATTGGCCGAGCGGAGGGGCCGAGCCCCAACCATGTTCCTTTATAAGGAGGGGGGAAGGGGGATGGCATCCCACACTCTTCTGTCGCCTATCTCCTCTTGCTTCTGCTTCTTCCTCTCGCCCGCCATGGAGAAAGGGAATCCTGGTCCCTCGACGGTGGTGGCGAGGGTCGCCACTCGACAGCGCGTCCCTCCTCCTCCTGAGCCCGTGGTGGTGGAACCGACCGCGAGGGGAAGGGGGAGGGGGCATGGCCGTGGGCGAGGCCATAGTGATTGGGGAAGAGGAGGACGTGGTGGTGCGCCGACCTCGCCCCCGCCAATGATGCCCTTTCCGTTGGTGGGCCACGTTGAAGACTAGCCTTGTGAGTTCTTCATAAGGCTCCGCCGGCCCCCGTGTCATCGCCTTCGTCTCACCACCCAGTTCGCTCGGGTGATGGAGCGTGCCCCGCCCCAGACCCTCAGGTTGCACATGAGGGGCTGCGGGAATGGGGGCATGCGGGTTGACGTCGACTTCCTGGCTCCTCGAGTTATGTACCTCCGTTGTGGTTGGAAGACGTTTGCTCGCATCCACAGCCTGACGGCAGGGCTCGTCCTCTACTTCAAATTAATGGAGGATGCCTGCTCTCCGTCAAGGTCTTCAGAGAGTTTGGGACTTGCCTGAAGTGCTGCGTGGAGAGCTCCTCTGATGGAGATTCTGGCGATGGAAGCACATCCTCGAGCGAGAGTGACGGGGAGGACAGCGACAGCGATGACGGGAGTAACAGGCAGGCGGACGATGGGTCCGGCTAGGTGTCGGACCAGCCGTCTCGGGGCTGCGTCGACAGCAGCAGCATCTGCACTGGGCCCCTTGAGCCTCTAGGGGTCGCCTCCTTGGGCGGCTGGCGCCGGAAGCCCGGGGAAGGTGAAGAAGGCGGATGGCGGGCCGTCAACTCGGAGTACGCGGGCACCGATGCCTCCGTCGTGTACTGCCGGTCCTGCCGCCTCGTCTTCCAGCTCTTCCCCCATCATCATCACCACCAACCTCCCGTCGGGGTGGCCACTGGGATGTTCTCCTAGTGCCTTCTGCCGTTTGCGCCTTGCCTAGGTGCCCCTTTCTCCCTTTTCGCCTCCTTGACCTGCCTCCTGAGGAGAGGGACAAGAAAGGGATTACGGTCATCTTATCTCTTTTTAGTCTTGTAAGCCTTCGGACCTTTGTTAACTTTAGAACTTGTAATCCCCTTGTTCATGTTTTTCATTTCGTATGAACTGTACCTGTAGGGAATGTTTTTTAGTGAAAAAGGGATGTTTGCCAGGTTTTTGTCCGCAGGTAAAACCCACTACAAGGAGTAAATCCTTGTTACCTTTAAGATAAACGTTATCTTGCCCGCGGCAATAGGCCTTGCCGTCCCCCGACTTCGCTTGACCTTTCTCACACCCTTGGCAGAGGCAGGGATGAGGTGGGCTTAGGCTCCTCATTTCATTTCCTTACTGTCGCGACTACGACCAAACTCGGTCCTAGGAAACGAGTCCTAGGGTCCGGAGCGAGGGGAGAACGGTATCCTAAGGATAAAACGAGGTTTCACATACCTCAGTCCATAAAGAAACGCATGATAAGGGATAGAGAACTTATCTGAATATGCAGCCCCCGGCAACCTTGGCTTGCCGCGGGTGGATCTTTGCTCTTGTAGCCCCTGGCATTTCTGGCTTGTCGGGGCCCGTACACCGGTCCGTCCCTGTGGGAGTCCTGGATTAGGGGGTCTCCGGACAGCCGGATTATCTCCATTGGCCGGACTGTTAGACTATGAAGATACAAGAATGAAGACTTCGTCTCGTGTCCGGATGGGACTCTACTTGGCGTGGAAGGCAAGCTAGGCAATACGGATATTGATATCTCCTCCTTTGTAACTGACCTTGTGTAACCCTAACCCTCTCCGGTGTCTATATAAACTGGAGGGTTTTAGCTTCTCCGATCTCATGGTAGATCTACTCTTGTACTACCCATATCATCAATATTAATCAAGCAGGACATAGGGTTTTACCTCCATCAAGAGGGCCCGTACCTGGGTAAAACATTGTGTCCCCTGCCTCTTGTTACCATCCGCCTTAGACACACAGTTCGGGACCCCCTACCCGAGATCCGCCAGTTTTGACACCGACATTGGTGCTTTCATTGAGAGTTCCTCTGTGTCGTCGCCGTTAGGCTTGATGGCTCCTACTATCATCGATGGCGCTGCAGTCCAGGGTGAGACTTTTCTCCCCGAACAGATCTTCGTGTTCGGCGGCTTTGCACTGCGAGCCAATTCGCTTGGCCATCTGGAGCACATTGAAAGTTACGCCCCTGGCCACCAGGTCAGGTTCGGAAGCTTAAACTACATGACCGATATCCGTGGAGACTTGATCTTCGATGGATTCGAGCCTATGCCTTGTGCGTCACGCGGCCACGATGAGTACGATTTAGCTCTACCATCGGACAGTGTTCAGGAGATCGCACAGGCAGCCGCTCCGACCTTCAATTCGGAGCCAGTTGCGCCGTCCATGGACGGGTGGATGGACCCCGCCACGGAGGCCTTACCCTCAGCGGCGATCGAGCCGAACATTGACCTAACCTTGCACGAGAGCCGTGTTGTTAAACTGCTAGATCCTTCTCCGGCCACGGACTCCGAACCGCCTGCGCCCGTTCCTATCGAATCCGATTGGGCGCCGATCATGGAGTTTACCTTCGCGGATATTTTTTAGCACTCGCCCTTTCGCGACATACTGAACTCATTAAGGTCTCTCTCCTTGTCAGGAGGATCCTGGCCGAACTATGTCCGGTAGGACTGGGATGTGGACGACGAAGAAATTCGCAGCCCACCCACCACCCACTTAGTAACCACTGTCGATGACTTAACCGACATGCTCGACTTCGACTTTGAAGATATCGACGGTATGGATGGCGATGCGGGAGACGCAGAGGAACCACTGCCCACAGGGCACTGGACGCCCACTTCACCACATGACATATACATGGTGAGCACACCAAAAGAAAACGACGACGAGGAACGGAAGGACGCAATGAAGGGTTGTCCCCTCGAGAAGCAGTCAAAGCGGCGGCATAAACGCCGCTCCAAATCCCGCCTCGACAGAAACAACGATCATACAGACCCAGCGTTAGAGCAGGGGGAACCATTGCCGGACCACGGCAACATGAAGGATCAAGCCAAACAACCTGACTCTATCAAAGAAAATAGTCCGGACGACTTCACACTGGACAGACACCCGGAGCAACAGAATGCCCGTCAAAGGCTTGTTGCCACCGCGAGGACTCTAAAAAAGTAGAAGCAAAGACTCAAGGCTGCACAAGACACACTCGGAATCAGATGGAGCAAAGTACTCAAAGCAGCAGTGAAGTACGGCGGTAATCGCCCCACCAAGAGCTACCCGAAGCGGAAGTTGCTACCAGAATTCGATGAGGAGGCATTAGATCCCCCGCAAACAAAAATTAAAACGGCCACCTGGCCGGATAGATGACCTCACGGCCAACATAGAGCGGCAAGCAATGCCGCACATAAGCCAATACGCGATCCACGCGAGGGCTCACATCAAAAGGACGGCGCAACCAGATCCATCTATGGACCACGCAGGCGCGCTCTAGCATACGATGCAACACAACAAACATCCGAACACTACGGTACACCCAGATACAGGGGTGCCGCACACCCCCTATGTTTCACCGACGAGGTACTGCACCATGAATTTCCAGAGGGATTCAAACCCGTAAACATAGAGGCATACGATAGAACAACAGACCCTGGGGTCTGGATTGAGGACTATATCCTCCATATCCATATGGCTCGAGGAGATGATCTCCAGGCCACTAAGTAATTACCCCTCAAACTCAAAGGGCCAGCTCGGCACTGGCTTAAAAGCCTCCCCAAAAGCTCCATTGGAAGCTGGGAAGAGCTTGAAGACGCTGCTCGGGAAAATTTTCAAGGGACTTATGTGCGACCTCCGGACGCGGACGATTTGAGTCATATAACTCAACAGCCCGGAGAGTCAGCCCGAAAGCTTTGGAACAGTTTCCTTACTAAAAAGAACCAAATAGTCGATTGTCCGGACGCCGAAGCCTTGGCAGCTTTTAAGCATAGCGTCCGTGACGAATGGCTTGTCAGACACCTCGGCCAAGAAAAGCCGAGAACAATGGCAGCATTAACAAACCTCATGACCCGCTTTTGCACGGGTGAGGATAGCTGGCTAGCCAGATGCAGCACCAGCGACCCCAGTACATCCGAAGTTAGAGATGGAAACGGGAAATCATGGTGCAACAACAATAATAAATGCCAGAATAAAGAAGACAACACAAAGAGCGCGACAGTAAACGCCGGATTCAAAAGCTCTCGGCCAAGTCAGCAAAAGCCGCCCTCTAAAGGCGCCAGAGACGAACTGTCCAGCCTAAACAAAATCCTGGACCAAGTATGTCAGATCCATAGCACCCCCGGTAAACCTGCTAATCATACCCACAGAGAATGTTGGGTCTTCAACCAGACCGGCAAGCTCAACGCCATACATAAGGGGGAAGATACACCAAGCGAAGACGAGGATGAGCCTCTCAAGCAAGACACTGGGGAACAAAGAAAATTTCCACCAGAAGTCAAAACAGTAAATGTGTTACACGTGATAAAGGGGAGAAACAAAGCGGCACTCCCAGATAAACATGCCCAAGGGCCTATCACCGTGGAGTCCTGCCATTGGTCGTTTCAACCGATCACTTTTGACCATCGGGATTACTCAGCAAGTATCCGGAGTGCAAGATGAGCTGCCCTGGTATTAGACCCAATAATTGATGGATACCACTTTACACGAGTCCTGATGGACGGTGGCAGCAGTTTAAACCTGATATACCAGGATATAATCCACAAAATGGGGATAGACCCAACGAAAATTTGCCTTAGCAATACTACCCTTAAAGGAGTAACGCCAGGCCCTGGGGCTCATTGCACGGGCTCCCTGCTACTAGAAGTTATATTCGGCTTCCCCGGTAACTTCCATAGCGAACATTTAATATTCCACATTGCTCCGTTCCAAAGTGGCTATCAAGCACTACTTGGACATGAAGCTTTCGCTCGCTTTAATGCAATACCGCACTATGCTTCCCTTACGCTTAAGATGCCCGGTCCACGTGGCATCATTACAGTAAATGGAAATATTAAGCGATCCCTGCGCGCCGAAGAGAGTGCGACTGCCTTGGCAGCCGCACACTAAAAAGGGCCTCACCAGCTAAAGCATTTGATAGGTCGTCAAGACCACGGACACGGTTAGACGAGTCCGGCACAGCCATATGTAACTCACACAGGTTTGATAAGCCACACCCCTATTACAAATACAAGGGGCTCAACGCGCGCAGACAAGTGGCAATTTTTACTCATCTTGAATTATACATGGTTTCTTCAAACCTACCTTTTCGCACGACAACTTTTCACCTAAGTTTCTCTCTTTTACAGATGACCAGCGTGCTACACCCGTCCAGGATACGGCACAACAGAGACACAGGCGCAGACGTGCAGCAGGGACCTGCCCAAGGATTATTTTTAGATTAAGACCCTGCGTCAACCTTTTTTATTGTCTCTTGTTGATACACATCCCTCGGATTCTCAGTACAATTGAGAAGGATACTGGCGTCTTGGCATGTGGCCACGTCAGAATAATGCACGTACCTGGACACCAGGGGCTTCTTACAAAGGGCACTATTTAGGCTCGGTTTATACCATAAAGACCGAATACCTTAGGGAGTGTTCGGCGTCGCGAGTTTGGCCTTATATGCATCAGCTCCGAATCATGTCTTTGGTCAAATGTTGGGTTTGCCCGGCTCCTATGTTTTGGTACCTTACATTCCGCTCTATCAGCTAAGGTAGCACTAGGAGAACTACTGCGATTGTGCCCCGGGTCATCCGGACGAGCACCTCAGTAGAGAAAGCCGAAAACTGACTATCATGATATAGCGTGAGACTGGTCAACCACTCGATGACCTATCGGAATGTTAGAATTCCTACGCCTTAATGAAGGGCCATTTTGCGGCCAGGCATGTACGCACCCCGAATTTGGGAGAGTGCGGAGCCAACAGGGGCTATATAGTAGCCCCACCATCAAACTCCTATGGCTAAGTGAAAGTGTTAAAGCATTATAGTCCGGTTGCCTCGTTCGCTGCGCTATCACCTCCTTAATAGGACCAAGACGTTGGGTTAAGTGTGAACACGCGTCTTTTGCGAACACCTCCGCATTATATGCGTGGGGGCTGAAGCCGACGACTGCAATCTTTCAGGTTATACACATGTATACATAAACGGCCGCACGGGAGGCATCATATTACTTTCAGGCAAAAGTATAAACACAGCCTTAATAAATTTCATAAAAACATTGTGTTTACAATGGGAATACATGTCACTCAAACATAATACTCTTCGAGCAATGGGCCTCTATCAAACGAGCACCCTCGAGAACCTCTTCGAAATAGTGCTCAGCAGCCACTCGGCCTATGGCCGAACCCTGCGCCACGACAGTTGTAGCATCCATCTCTGCCCAGTATGCTTTAACACAGGCAAGAGCCATCCGCGAGCCTTCTATGCACGCCGACCTCTTCATCGCATTGATGCACGGCACCGCACCAAGGAACTGTTGCACTAAGCTGAAATAGATGTTCGGTTTTGGCTTTTCCGGCCACAGCTGATCCACGACAGACCTCATGGCGAGTCCGAACAACCTATTCAGTTTGGCCCATTCGGCTAGCTGATCAGTCAATGGAAGCGGACGCTCTGGAACGTTGAATTGCGACCAGAACAGCTTGTCCACTTCATGATCTGTTTGACCTTGGAAGTATTTGGCTGCATCGGCAGAGCTCGCCGCCAAGTCCATATATGCATCTGCCGAACTCCACAGCCGATCCAGAGGGGCATACCGTGGATCTCTGAACTTTCTCCGTAGCATGAACGGCTTCCCAGCCGCAATATCGCCGGCTTCACGCAGCTCCTCCTTCGCTCTCATAGCAGAGCGGGTGTCTTTGTTCGCCATCGTGGCCTTTTCAAGGTCCGCTGCCTTCAATCGTTTCTCTTTTTCAAGGACCTGGCAACGGTCGGCAGTGTGTTTTAATTCTACAGCCATCTTGGCCATCTTCTCTTTGCACCCGCAATGCGCGGTCTTCTTGGCTTTCAACTCTTCGACCGCCTTCAAAACAGCGGCATTACTAATCCTTGCTTGTTCTTTGGCTCGGGCAAGTTCTGCCCGCAAGGTTTCCATGGTGGCAGCTCCATCTGCAGTCACACCATATTAAAGATATTGGCATCATGCTGCTCTTACTATGTGGCATTCACCAGAAAATAACACTTACCCTGTGCCTCGTGAAGCCTCTTGTTAACAAGCTCGATGTCGGCATCCGTCGCATCCAGTTGCCGCTTCAGTTCGGCAAATTCTTGAGTCCGGCTAACCACCGGAGCTCCCACTACCTGCACATTAAAGCGGTATGGTTATTGCCTTGGACTACGATCCTCTATTCACCTCCGTTCTCGGCGACAACCAGAGTCTCAGGTGCTACTATCTACACAGGGCACACCTAAAAATGTGCGGTACCATCACAAATGTACATCATTTTACGTACCTCAAAGCCCGTCAGTAGACTCATAAAGGCATCATGCAACCCGCTTTCGGCGGATGAGATCCTTTCCATCACCGTACCCATCAATGTACGGTGTTCTTCTGAGATGGCTGCTCACTCCAACAGCTCTCTCAGTACGTCCGACCGCATACCAGACGGTGTCGGACTCTTCTATTTGCTCTCTTCGAAAGCTGGATGCTGGGGACTTCGGGTGACTATATGATTATCTTCTGGCCTCACTAGACCTGGAGAGGCCCTCCGTGAAGACACTTCAAGGTCGCCTGCTTCTTGAGCGGAGGAGTCCGGGGGAGGCGTTTCGCTCTCCATCATCTCCGGAAGAAGATCCCCCAAAGATGAGGTCTGTTGATAAGGGCTAAGATCCAAACTGCAATAAATAATTTGGTTATTTTCCTCAGAGGCAAGGTAGTACATATCCACTATTAAAGTACTTTCTGATTACTTATAGCTCGTCGGAGGGCTGATCGCCGCACGGACTTTGTGCGGCAAGAGCACCCTCCAAGGCAGGACCCTCTGGCAGAGATTTCTTCTCCCGCTTGGAAACCTTGGTCTTCGGATCTTTAGAGGTAGTCCACTTCCTCCCCCAGGGTGAGAGAATGTCCGATTCCTCCCCTTGGTTATCCTCCCTCACGGAGGCGCTCGTTCCCTCGGTCGGAATGGGTAGCGATGGAGGTCCGCTTTCACCCTCATTATTCCCCCCTTTGTCTTCCTTTGAGGGTTCCGGGCAAGGTGCTAGCTCGAGCATCTTTTCTAGTACCGGATTTTCCAAACCCTCAGGAAGGGGGGCCGAACACCGAATCATCTTCGCCTTTGTTATACAGTCTTGGTCAAAGAGCGATTTCTCGGAATGACGTTGTGGTAAACAAAAGACAGTGTGTTCGGCTAAAGGATTACTTACTTGGTCAGCGGTACGGTTGCTACTCAGGCCCACGTCCTTGGTGGTATCTAGACAGTCTATTTGGGGTCCGAAGAATGATTCGTACATCTCCTTGTGCGTCAGGCCGAGGAAATTCTAAATAGTATGTGGCCCTTCTGGGTTGAACTCCCACATGTAGAGGGGTCGGCGTTTGCAAGGCTGGACTCGACGAACCAGCATGACTTGCGTCACCATAATCAAACTGAAATCTCCTTCGAAGAGATTTTGGATGCGGCTTTGTAGTACATGCATGTCCTTGGCAGGATCCCAGCTCAGCCCTCTGCTAATCCATGACATCAGTTATGGTGGAGGGCCTAAGCGGAAAGCAGGGGCAGCCACCCACTTGGCCCTTCTGGGAGCTGTGATATAAAACCACCCCTGTTGCCATAATCTGGACACCTCTGGAAAGGAACCTTTGGGCCACGGAGCTCCTGCTATCTTGCTTATTAATGCACCTCCGCACGCTGCATACTGCCCCTCGACCATCTTCGGCTTCATGTCAAAGGTCTTGAGACAGAGGCCGAAGTGAGGGGTAATGCGGAGGAAGGCCTCACACATGACAATGAATGTCGAGATGTGGAGAAAGGAGTCCGGGGATAGATCGTGGAAATCTAGCCCATAATAAAACATCCACCCCCTATCGAAGGGATCCAGAGTGTGGCCTAGTCCTCGGAGGAAGTGGGAGATGAACACGATGTCTTCGTTGGGTTCAGGAGTAGGGATGACCTGCCCTCAGGCAGGCAGCCGATGCGAAACCTCAGCGGTCAGGTATCTGGCCTCCCTCAACTTCTTGATGTCTTCTTTCGTAACAGAGGAGGGCATCCACCGGCCCTGAAGGCTAGATCCGGACATGATTGAAGATCCGGAGCACCTGACCTGGGCTTTGGGTGTTAGAACTCGAGGCGGGGGAAGGATTCTGTTGAGCACGGGAGGGAAAAAAGTAAAAGCCTTGTCCCTATATAGAGAGGGTGAATATCAAGCGTCCTCTCCATAGCCGTTTGGGACTTCCCTATAATCTAGGAGTCCTAGACACGGTTGGGTTACCCACGCCCGCATTGATGAGAACACCGTAATAAGGGGACACGATCTTTGCTTTGACAAGACGTGTCGAAAAACTGCCTCGCGTTATGTGCGGGGCTAGTTAAAGGAAACGGTTCAAATAATCACCGGGCCATGGCATAATGTCGTGTTGCCAAAACAAGTTAGCAAATTAGATTTGTGAAAATATTATTCTCTCTACGGTGGTATGTGGAACTTATTTTGCAGGGTCGGACACTATCCTTATATTCAAATTCTTCCATGGTATATTCAGAGGAGGAACCCGCCTTGCAATGCCGAAGACAATACTGCATGCCGGACTCATCGTCATTGAAGCCTGGTTCAGGGGCTACTGTGGGAGTCCTGGATTAGGGGGTCTCCGGACAGCCAGACTATCTCCATTGGCCGGACTTTTATACTATGAAGATACAAGATTGAAGACTTCGTCTTGTATCCGGATGGGACTCTACTTGGCGTGGAAGGCAAGCTAGGCAATACGGATATGGATATCTCCTCCTTTGTAAACGACCTTGTGTAACCCTAACCCTATGCGATGTCTATATAAACTGGAGGGTTTTAGTCCATAGGACAACAACTACAACATACAATCATACCATGGGCTAGCTTCTAGGGTTTAGCCTCTCCGATCTCGTGGTAGATCTACTCTTGTACTACCCATATCTTCAATATTAATAAAGCAGGACGTATGGTTTTGCCCGAACCTGGGTAAAACATTGTGTCGCCTGCCTCCTGTTACCATCCTTAGACGCACAGTTCGGCACCCCCTACCCGAGATCCGCCAGTTTCGACACCGACAGTCCCCTTTCTTCCAAAGCAGCTCGGCAAGGATATTCATGTGTCCTGTGAACCAAAGAAGATAGAGAGGAACAGAGAGACGCGCACTCGACCTCTAAGCTAGGGGTGAGCTGCCGCTAAGCACTATCAACCCTAACCAAGGACGAGACTCGATCGAGCATGCATGCTATAACTTAGGGCGCCAGTGCTTCATTTATTCTCGCTCAGGGTCTGCGCCTGGATTTATTCAAAGGGTCACATGCGTTGTTGGCAAAGCTCGTACAAAAGGTGGCTTGCCGGGATGCCCGTCAAGCCGCACCTTATGGGCAAAACTTGCGAAGATGCTCGATGTTCCAGGAGTTGCTCACTGGGACGACCTCTTCGGTCTCCAGGCGGACTGCGCCGGGCCTGGTGACTCGTATTACCTGATAAGGGCCTTCCCACTTCGGCATCAACTTGTTGGAATTCTTGGCTGACTGAACGCGCCGAAGAACAAGGTCGCCTTCCTCAAAGCTTCGGGCATGAACCTTGCGGCTATGGTAGCGGCGCAAGGCTTGCTGGTAGCGTGCCACTCTCACAGCCACCCAAAGACAATCATCCTCAAGGAGTGTCGCATCATCTTGGCGCAACGGCTCTTGCTCAAGCTCATCATAAACGAGCACTCAAGGTGACCCGTATATGAGTTTCATGGGGAGAACTGCTTCTGCCCCGTATACCAGGGCAAAAGGTGTCTGGCCGGTGGCTCGATTTGGCGTCGTTCTGATCGACCAAACAACCGCCGGCAACTCATCAATCCAGCGCCTTCCGCTCTTGTGCAGCCTGTCAAAGGTCTTCATTCTCAAGCCTTGCAACACTTCAGCATTTTCCCTCTCTGCTTGGCCGTTGCTCCGTGGATGTGCCACGGAAGCGAAACAGACCTTGCTGCCGAGGTCTCGGGTGTACTGCATGAAGGTGTGGCTCGTGAACTGCGTGCCGTTGTCGGTGATGACTCTGTTTGGCACACCAAAATGACAGACCAGTCCTTTGAAGAATTTGACGGCTGACTGAGCAGTCACCCTCCTCACTGCTTCCACCTCTGGCCACTTTGTGAACTTGTCGATTGCAACATACAAGTACTCAAAGCCCCCGACGGCGCGGGGAAAGGGCCTAGTATGTCGAGCCCCCAGACCGAGAATGGCCAGGAGAGAGGGATTCTTTGAAGGGCTTGAGATGGTTGATGAAGCTTCTTTGAATGGAACTAGCATCCTTCACACTTGGTGACTAGTGCCGTCGCATCCTGGAGGGCGGTGGGCCAGAAGAAACCTTGTCGGAACGCCTTCCCGGCAAGGGCCCTTGACCGTATGTGGGAGCCACATAAGCCTCCATGTATGTCTGCCAACAGCTCCAGTCCTGCCTCCCGGGGGATGCACTTGAGTTTCACACCGTTCGAACTTCTCCGGTAACAGGACGTCATCGACGAACTGGTATAGGGCGGACCGACGGGCTACTTTCTCCGCTTCTTCCCGCTCCTCAGGAAGTTCCCCTATTTGGAGGAATTGGACGGTATGCTGCGCCCATGCCGGAGCCTGAGGCTCGACGGCAAGGACCAAAGGCATCTCTTCCTCCATGAGAACGGTTGTCTCTACGGCTAGGGCCTGACGCCCCGCCGGAGCCAGCTGTTCTTGGGCAGGCTCAACGTCTGCGGCAGTACCCTTGCCGACGTCCCCAGGGGCTCGATAGGAAAGTACTTGACGGGACCAGATTTTCTCTGCTTGCTCTGCACTGCTGATGGATCGATGGATGGTTGAGTTAGCCGGAGCAAAAAGGTACCAAGTTCCACAGGTAGCTTGAATGCGGCACGCTTTGACAGGTAATTGGCGATGTCATTCTCCGCTCGGGGTACGTGCTCCGCCTGGATACCGTCAAAGCATTCCTCCAGCTTCCTTACCTCATCCATGTATGCTTCCATCAGTGGGCTCTGATAATCATTGTTGACTTGCCTGGCAACGAGCTGCGAGTCACCCCTGATGATGAGCTTCTTAACCCCGAGGTCTGCCGCAATCCTGAGACCGGCGAGCAATCCCTCGTACTCGGCGGTGTTATTGGTGGACATCTCCCTGGGGAAGTGCATCTGGACCATGTACTTGAGGTGCTCTCCGGTGGGTGTGACAAGCAGCACACCGGCACTGGCGCCTTGCAGCGAGAAGGCTCCATCAAAGTACATGATCCAGTTGCCATCTGCTTCCTTGCCGGGGAGGGTAGTCTCCTGGATCTCTTCGTCATGTGTCGAGGTCCATTCCGCGATGAACTTCGCCAAGACTCTGCTCTGAATTGACGAGGTACTCTCAAACTTTAAGCCGAAGCTTGACAACTCCAAGGCCCATTCCACAATCCTTCCGGTTGCGTCCGGGTTGTGCAGTATCCGTTGTAACGGGAGGTGGGTGATGACAGAGATCTCGTGGGCCTGGAAGTAGTGACACAGCTTCCTCGAGGCCATAAGGAGGATGAAGAGCAATTTTTGCACACTGGAATACCTTGACCTATCCCCCTTCAAGAGGGAGCTGACAAAGTAAACCGGGTGCTGCATCATCTTTTTCTTAGGCACAACTTCACTCGACCGTGCGGGCATCGCCTTGGTGGCACCAGACTCTGGCGGGGGCCGTGCCTTGTCGGCACCAGGCCCTGCCGGGGGAATCTCTGGCTTGCCCTCTGCTGGTCCTGCCACCATTGTCGCCTCCTCGTCGACCTCCCTCTGCGCCACTAGTGCGGCGCTGATCACTTGATTCGTCGCCGCCAGATAGAGCAGCAATAGCTCTTGTGGTTTAGGCGCAACTAGTATTGGCATGGAGGAAAGGTATCTCTTCAGGTCATGTAGTGCGGCCTCGGCTTCTGGTGTCCAGTCCATTGGGCCCACCTTCTTCAAGATCTTGAAAAATTGAAGGGCGCGCTTGGCGGACTTAGATGAACCGGCTCATGGCGGCAACGCAGCCGGTGAGCCGACGCACATCGTTAATCCGCTTGGGTGCCTCGATCTGGTCAATAGCCTTGATCTTGTCTGGGTTTGCCTCGATCCCGCGTTGTGACACGAAGAACCCGAGAAGCTTGCCGGACGGGATGCCGAAGACGCACTTCTCAGGGTTCAACTTGAGGTTGATCTTGCGCAGGTTGGCAAATGTCTCTTCTAGATCTTGCACAGGAGTCGGCCCGTGCTTGGTTTTAACCACTATGTCATCCATGTAGGCTTCCATATTTCTATGGAGTTGAGGTTCAAAACCAATTTGGACTGCTCTTGCAAATGTTGAGCCAGCACTCTTCAACCCGAAAGGCATCCGTAAAAAGCAATATGTACCACATGGGATGATGAATGATGTCTTCTCTTCATCTTCTCTTGTCATGAAGATTTGGTGGTAGCCTGAGTAGGCATCGAGGAATGATAACAGATCACACCCGGCCGCGGAGTCAACAATCTGGTCGATGCGCGACAATGGGAAAGGGTCCTTAGGACAAGCCTTATTGATATCTGTGTAATCAATACACAGCCTCCACTTCCCATTCGCCTGGCGCACCACTACCGGATTGGCCAACCACGTCGGGTGGAGTACCCCTCTCACCAAACCCGCCGCTTCTAACTTCCTGATCTCCTCTGTGATGAACGCCTGCCTCTCTAGAGCCTGCTTTCTGACCTTCTGCTTGACGGGCCGCGCGTGGTGGCAGACAGCTAGGTGGTGCTCAATCACCTCCCTGGGAACACCGGGGATGTCGAATGCTTGCCATGCAAACACGTCAACATTCGCCCGCAGGAAGGTGACAAGCTCGCCTTCCTGTTTGCTGTCGAGGGTGGAGCCTATGATGAAGGCCCCTCCCGTGCCGTCCTCCGCGACGGGCACCTTCTTGGTCCGCGGCGGCTTGGCTCTAGATCTCTTGCTCTTGTCGACAGAGCTCTCTGGCAGATCCTCAATGGTAGCACAACACCCTGAGGAGGTGCGCTTGCCGGAGTGGTTGTGAGAGGTCTTGCCGGGCTCCTTCTTCCTTCTCGGGCCTTCGGTGGCAGGAGCAGGCGCCTTGGCGGCAGCTGCTGCAACTGCTTCCTGGTAGAGTTGGTCAGCGCAGATCAGCGCGTCCTTCTTGTCGGAGGGGACGGAGATGATGGTCAATGGCCCGGGCATCTTTAGCATGTTGTAGGCGTAGTGTGATGCCTCCATGAACTTGGCTAGTGCCGGGCGGCCGAGGATCCTGTTGTAGGGCAAGGGGATCTCGGCCACGTCGAAGAGGATCTTCTCCGTCCGGTAGTTCAACTCTCCTCCAAATGTCACGGGCAGTGTGACCTTTCCCTTTGGCTGACTCCTCCCTGGATTGACCCCTTGAAACATGCCGCTTTCCTCGAGGTCTCCGTTAGGGATTTGCAACCTTTTGATCACGACAGGCGAGATCGGGTTCAGGCCGGCCCCGCTGTCAACCAACATCTTGTTCACCTTGAGGGTGTGTATTGTTGGCGAAACCAACAACGGCAAACACCCGACCGTGGTAGTGCGATCAGGGTGGTCCTCGGCGTCAAAGATGAGGGGCGTGCTGGACCACTTTAGTGGCTTCTGAGCGTCGAACGGCAGCTCTGCTACTGTAACCTCTCGCGCCCACTGCTTGAGCTAGCGGTGAGAGGCATGCAGCGAGGCGCCGCCATCGACGCACATGGCCCCCGTAGCCTTCTGGAACCCTTGCTCCCCAGACTCGTCGTCCTCGCCATGATCATCGTCTTCTTGCTTCTTAGCGCGGCCCCGGGCGGGCCTCTCTTGCTGGTTATCCTTGCCAGGGCGGCCTCCTTGGCCGCCACGCTTCTTGCCGGATCCCTCAGCACCATCCTGTTCCTTCCCCTTGTCCCGCCTTTCGTACTCAGCCTTTTGCTTCTCAGCAAGTAGCTCGACTTGTCGGCAGTTCTGGAGATCGTGGCCCTTGGTGTGTTGGATCTTGCAGTATTGCATGCCGGAGCTTCCTGGCTTGTCGGTAGCCACCAAGGCCCGGCAGGCAGCGCACCCGGCAATCTCCTTGCCGGGGGTGTCTGCCTTGACCATCTTGCCAGCACCGGTGTCGTAAGATCCCTCAACGGAAAGCATGGCCTTGCCCTTGCGTTTCTTGTTGCGACGCCGGCCCTTCTTTGTCGGGGCGGCGGCGTCCTCATCGATAGAGTCGGTTTCCGCGCTGGCGTCTTCGCCGGGGTACTTCCTTCCCTCTTTAGCCCGGGCGCATCTGTCGGCCAGAACGTAGAGCTCGGCCACATCCTTAACCTTGGTCATCGCCAGCTCCTCGCGCATCATGCGATTGCGCACGTTCTGATGGAACATGCTAATCACAGCGGCGGGATGAATGTCGGGGCTGTTGTACTACACCCGGTTGAATCTCTGGATGTACTTGTGCAGGGTCTCCCCTTCCTTCTGGGGATGATATGCAGATCACTATCCTGGCCATGAGCTTGGTGGCCTCCTGTGAAGGCGCCAATGAACTCATGGCACGGACCTAACCAGCAAGAGATGGAGTCCGCTGGCAAGTGCATCAACCAAGACATCAGATTGGGTTTGAGCACCAGCAGGAAGTAGTTGGCAAGCACCTTGTCGTCGCGAGCCCCAGGGGCCTGCATCGCGATGGTGTAGATGCTGAGGAACTCGGACGGATGGGTCTTGCCGGTGTACTTACCGCTGACGTCGGCCTTGAATGTGCGGTGGGACGGCCACTGGAACTACCTCAGCTCACGGGTAAAAGCCGGGCAGCCCACCTCGTAAGGTAGGCCGCCGGGGCCCCCCGGTGTCGGGTGGTCCATAGCGGGTCCCGCCCGCTTGTCCAACTGGTAGCGTGTTTCGCGCTGGTGCTCGACAGTGGTTTGAGCATCTTCGTGAGCTCGCTCTCGAAGGACCTGGCGCTGGTCGCGGGGGGGGGGGGGTCCATGGATCGGACGACGCTTTGGAGATGTTATCTCCAGCGTTGTCACGACGGGCCGACGCCCGCGGCGGCTGGCGAGGAGGAGGAGAGTGCACTGTGGCCGTAGCTCCTCCGGTCCACCCAGCGCCAGCATGTGGTGGTTCGGTGGAGCGCCGACCCGAGGGCCCCGCCGGTCGCGGATCATCTCTGTTCGCGAGGGAGACGAGGCTCCGGATGGTGGCCCTCCACTGGTCGAGCTTCTTCGCAGCAGGAGGGAAGTCGAGGAGCAGCTGCGCGCGCGCCAAGGCTTCCGCTGGCGTGGGTGGCGGTGACAGCTGAGTGGATCACTGCGCGCTTTGACTTCTAACTATGTTAGAAGGAGCTCTGTCATGACCCAGCGGCTGCGTGCCAGTTTCACCAGTGCTTCGGCGAGCATGTTGAACTCCTTCATCTTGCTGACGACGCACAGGGCTCTTCCCATGGTGGTGCCCAGGTTCACCAACATGGTGACGCTGTTCGGCGTGCACACCATGGGAAGAACGCGTGGTGGTCGCCGGTGTATGCATCCTGGAGGTTGCCGCGCCGCCCGGAGTCAGTGCAACGACACCCCCGGAGGGCCCCGTGCCGCCGGTAGAGGGCCAGCTCCGTCTTCGGGTCTAGTGGCGTGGGGCCGATCGTCTGGTGCACGAACAACGCCGCTCGCCAGGCTCCGACTGCCTAGGTGGTGCTGGTGTTCGCGGGCTGCGGCCCCAGTCCTGTCCGCGACCGGTCCGCTGCTCGTGCGCACCAGCACGGGCCGTTCGGCCCCCAACGAGCCGATCGCTGTGGCCGTCTTCTTCTTAGGGGCCATGGGGATGAAGAACCGCTAGGCTAACTACCAGACCAGATTCTCACAAACGCGCCCCCTATCCTGGCGCGCCAAAGATGTCGGTGTGGAAAAGAAACCTATGGGATCACAAGAATCCCTACTGCGGTTATGGGGCGCGGGGTTGAGAGAAGAGCGGGTCTAACAAAGAGCACACGGTTCTTTTATCCAGGTTCGGGCCGCAAGGATGCGTAAAATCCTACTCCTGCTTTGGTGGATGTATTCAGAGTTCTTGAGCTAGCTATGGAGCGTAACAAGCTCCAAAAAGCCGAATCCTTCCCTTTGTTGCCTTGGGCCTCCTTTTATAGAAAAAGGGGTTGCCATAGTGGCACACAGGAGGTGGAAAGGCAACAGTGTTGCGTGGTTATCATGGTATTACAGGACAAAGCGCATTTAATGCGAGGCTTAGGTGTCCCTCCACTTTATCGGGGACGGGGGCGAGGCCCGTCCCGTCCGTCGACGCTCCTCCAAGCTTCGACCTGCGCCCTGGCCAGTGATGCATGCGGTGCCATGTAGGCAGGTAGGCAGCTTAGGTGGCGCGGTGGTCGAGCCTCCACGAAGGGCTGCATGTTGCCACGCAGGTGCGTGCCCAGCTGGTTGGGTTGGCAGCTGCATGCGAACGGCGGCGGAGACTTGGCTGGTGCGGGCCCAACGGTGGCCCCACGGGCGTCCTTGGCGAGGGCCTTGCCGGGTGGCCCGGCAAGGGTCTCGTCGTGGCGTGCCGGCGTCCCCGGCAAGGATCTTGTCGGGGGCATGTCGTCGTCCCCGGCAAGGGTCTTGCCGGGGGTCGTCGTCTTCTAATCCTCATCTATTCTTGGATATGTCTTCACAAAGATCTGCATTCCACCTTGGAGGTGCCTTCCCGAGCCCTGGCCCTACGCGGATGATGGCGTTTGGGATCATGGGCTCAAGGGTGGCTCACTCCATTGGTGTGGGGCGAGCTGCCCCGGCAAGGGTCTCCTACCGGGGGGGGCTGCTTCATCCCTTTGCTCTTTGTGGCCTTGGTCTTGGCATTGCTCTGTCCATCTTGGGCTTCGGTCTTACCTTGTCTCACCTCCCTCGCTCTGCTTGGTGTGGTCGTGAGCGCGGCTCTGACTGCCCGTGCATAGGTAAAGGGGTACAAAAATGTGCCCCTAGTTTTGTACACCGAAAATGAGTTGCGAAACTATTCCGCATTGTTTCAAATGAACGTAACTCAAATATTCTCCTCCACGATCAGATTGTAGAAACTTTATTTTCTTGTTATGATGATTTTCCACTTCACTCTGAAATTATATGAACTTTTCAAATATTTCAGACTTATGTTTCATCAAGTAGATATACTCATATCTGCTCAAATCATCTGTGAAGGTCAGAAAATAACGATACCCGCCACGAGCATCAACACTCATTGGACCGCATACATCGGTATGTATTATTTCCAACAAGTCAATAGCTTGTTCCATTGTTCCGGAGACCGGAGTTTTAGTCATCTTGCCCAAAAGGCACGGTTTGCAAGCATCAAATGATTCATAACCAAGTGATTCCAAAAGTCCATCTTTATGGAGTTTCTTCATGCGCTTTACATTGATATGACCCAAACAGCAGTGCCACAAATAAGTTGAACTATCATTATCAACTTTGCATCTTTTGGCATCAATATTATGAATATGTGTATCACTATGATCGAGATCCAACAAACTACTTTCATTGGGTGTATGACCATCGAAGGTTTTATTCATGTAAACAGAACAACAATTATTCTGTGACTTTAAATGAATAACTGTATTGCAATAAACATGGTCAAATCATATTCATGCTCAACGCAAACACCAAATAACATTTATTTAGGTTTAACACTAATCCCGAAAGTATAGGGAGTGTGCGATGATGATTATATCAATCTTGGAACCACTTCCAACACACATCGTCACTTCACCCTCAACTAGTCTCTGTTTATTCTGTAACTCCTATTTCGAGTTACTAATTTTTAGCAACCGAACAAGTATCAAATACCAAGGGGCTACTATAAACACTAGTAAGGTACACATCAATAACCTGTATATCAAATATACCCTTGTTCACTTTTCCATCCTTCTTATTCACCAAATATTCAGCGCATTTCTGCTTCCAACGACCATTTCCTTTGCAGTAAAAGCACTCGGTTTCAGGCTTTAGTCTAGCTTTGGGCTTCTTCATGGAAGTGACAACTTGCTTGCCATTCTACATGAAGTTCCCTTTCTTTCCCTTCGCCCTTTTCTTGAAACTAGTGGTCTTGTTAATTATCAACACTTGATGCTCTATCTTGATTTCTACCTTCATCGATTTCATCATCATGAAAAGCTCGAGAATTGTTTTCGTCATCCCTTGCATACTATAGTTCATCACGAAGTTCTACTAACTTGGTGATGGTGACTAGAGAATTATGTCAATCACTATCTTATCTGGAAGATTAACTCCCACTTGATTCAAGCGATTGTAGTACCCAGACAATCTGAGCACATGCTCACTGCTTGAGCTATTCTCCTCCATCTTTTAGTTATAGAACTTGTTGGAGACTTCATATCTCTCAACTCGGGTATTTACTTGAAATATTAACTTCAACTCCTAGAACATCTCATATGGTCCATGACGTTCAAAACGTCTTTGAAGTCCCGATTCTAAGCTGTTAAGCATGGTGCACTAAACTATCAAGTAGTCATCATATTGAGCTAGCCAAACGTTCATAACGTCTACATCTGCTCCTGCAATAGGTTTGTCACCTAGCGGTGCATCAAGGACATAATTCTTCTGTGCAGAAATGAGGATAAACCTTAGATCATGGACCCAGTCCGCATCATTGCTACTATCATTTTCAACTTAGTTTTCTCTAGGAACACATATAAAACATAGGGAAGCAACAACGCGAGCTATTGATCTACAACATTATTTGCAAAATACTATTAGGACTAAGTTCACGATAAATTAAAGTTCAATTAATCATATTACTTAAGAACTCCCACTTAGATAGACATCCCTCTAATCATCTAAGTGATCACGTGATGCAAATGAACTAAACCATGTCCGATCATCACGTGAGATGGTGTAGTTTTCAATGGTGACCATCACTATGTTGATCATATCTACTATATGATTCACGGTCGACCTTTCGGTCTCCAATGTTCCGACGCCATATCTGCATATGCTAGGCTCGTCAAGTTTAACGTGAGTATTCCACGTGTGCAAAACTGTCTTGCACCCGTTGTATTTGAACGTAGAGCTTATCACACCCGATTATCACGTGGTGTCTCAGCACGAAGAACTGTCGCAATGGTGCATACTCAGGGAGAACACTTATACCTTGAAATTTAGTGAGAGATCATCTTATAGTGCTACCGCGAACTAATCAAAATAAGATGCATAAAAGATAAACATCACATGCAATCAATATAAGTGATATGATATGGCCGTCATCATCTTGTGTATGTGATCTCCATCTCCAAAGCACTGTCATGATCACCATCATCACCGGCGCGACATCTTGATCTCCATCGTAGCATCGTTGTCGTCTCGCCAACTATTGCTTCTACAACTATCGCTACTGCTTAGTGATAAAGTAAAGCAATTACAAGGCGATTGCATTGCATACAATAAAGCGACAACCATGTGGCTCCTGCCAGTTGCCGATAACTCTATTACAAAACATGATCATCTCATACAATAAAATTTAGCATCACGTCTTGACCATTTCACATCACAACATGCCCTGCAAAAACAAGTTAGACGTCCTCTACATTTATTGAAAAGCCGACCTTTGTGTTGACCAGTACAAAAGATTTCTTCTTACTGGCAGACAAAACCTTGATACAGAAATCCAGCAGAACTAAATATTATACATGCATGGTTGAGCTGAGGATGCTCGACAATTTATTACAAGCACGCCTATATTATACATAAAAGCGGATATGACACAAGGGTATGGTGACATAACTACTGACTCGAAAAAAAGGTGGCGGTGGATATGTCACAGTGAGGGGGTGACATGACTCTGAAAGCTTACAGCTCATCAAGCGTCGGAGTGAGGCTTGATTTTTTTATTCGGGTGGCGGAAGCGTGTATAATACAAGTGAACAACTCCAGGGTCACATGTGACTGACTGGGACTCCTCTAGGCGTCGGACTCGCTATGGAACTCTTCATCCATAAGATCACCTTCGTCAACATCTGGCCAAATCAACAAGCCAGGTGAGTACTTTGAATGTACTCGCAAGACAGTTCGGACATAAGATATAACAAATGTAAACATGATGCACACTAGCAGAATTAGTATGCACAATCAAATAATAGATTTGCACTGCACGATAAATAAAAGGGAATCAGGCGGTAGTCCTCCCGAAATCCCAATAACGTAACTAAAGACCGATCGGGTGTCTGAAGCGACGCCTCGAAAGGTAGAAACAAATTAACATGCCACAGTCGGGCATCGAGGCGACACCACATAAAGGGCTTATATTGAAAATTAAATAACAGGGTGCCACAGTCGGACATCTAAATGACATCTCGAAAAGGGCTTATAATGAAAATAAATAACAAAGATGCCACAGTCGGACGTCTGAGCGACATCACATGAAGGGCTTATATCAACAGTAAATAACAATAATGCCACAGTCGGACGTCTGAGCGACATCACATAAAGGGCTTATATCAACAGTAAGTAACAATAATGCCACAGTTGGACGTATGAGCGACATCACCTAAAGGGCTTATATCAAAAGTAAGTAACAATAATGCCACAGTCGGACGTCTGAGCGACATCACATAAAGGGCTTATAGTTTATCATTCGAATTTAAATAGCTCATGAATTTAAATCATCGCAAGGAAATACTCAGCATATAATAATAAACTAGTTAGTCCATTCACATAAATAACCTTTAGCCGAGTTTACCACTCTCGGTTTTATGTTTATACTTCGGGGACTGCCACTGGGGTTGACACTGAGATTTGCCATTGAGACTGACACTGATACAGAGATGATGTACAAGTCCTTGCTCGTGGACATGGATACTCGAATGATTTTGACTCTAAGAGTTTGTACTCTTTACCACAGCCAACGGATTTTGGTAGTCACAAGGACTAGTTCCGTTTACGGTGTTTTAGAAGAAACACGTCTAACCAGTACACACCCATTCCACATTCCGTTGCCAGGGATCACCCTCGGTGACATTCAAGAAAAACCTTAAGATGGGGAGGCCACAACCTCGAATAGCATGGGATCCAATTTATATCGCGTGCTCTAAGGGGTTCCCCCCTCTCAGTCCCAACCGGAAACACCCATGCCCCCTGATCAGATGACGGGCTTTAATCCAGGGCCATGGAACCCTCATCACGGTCCCTCTGTTTGGTGTGTACAAGGAAAGAGGTTTGCAACTTACCAAACCGCACCCTTTGCAGAAAACATGTGGCAGCACGAAGGGGAAACGAATGGGATCGATACTTGACCCACGTTAAAACTGGAGTTCACGGTTGACATAAAACTGGCATGCTTCAACAATACCAGCCTGCAACCCATCATGTCACCACATGATCGTGTTATCTTATCATCATAAGAACACATCAAACTTCGAAGCTCACTTGTAGCTTGTCTTGCATGCACATAACATTCACAAATGCTTATATAAACATGCCATGAGATAAACTACTCAAGAAAACATGCAAAACACTCATCATATCAAAGGTTCAAACATGCTTGCCTGGTTCGGAGAAGTCGGAGTCTGGCTCGGCGAAGTACGCGTCTCCTTTAGCTCCTCCGGTATCTACGTATTAAAGGAAAATCGGATACTACATAAATACCGTGCGCGCACAAAAAGTATCCCAAATATTTCTCAAATAAATATGACAAAAAACTAGACAGTAAAATAAAGATGACAGAAAAAGTTTCAAGTTAAAATCATCTTTTGTTTAAAAGTTATAAGGGTTTTAGTCCAGGGACCTTTCTGTAATGAAACACAAAGTTTCCAGGGTTCACTTTATAAAAACAGAAAACATTTCAGTCTAGAATACGTCAGTCCAGGGGGAAGATGTATTTTGCCCGAAGGCTTTTTCAGAAAACGTTTCAAAAAAAAGAGAAAAAGCTGACGGGGGGTCCCACCCGTCGGGTTTAAAAACCAAAACAGGGCTTTGGCGCCCGAGGGCCGCGGTGGTCGCCGGCGGCGATCCACGGCGATGCAGGGGGATCGGGGGGTACCAACGTGTTCACCATGTTCTTCCACACCTGTGGGTGGTGGAGTTGAGCATCGGCGAGCACCACGTCGACGGCGGCATCAACTCCGGCGGACGGTGGTTCGGGTGAGGTTGATTCTCTCCAAGCAGAGCTGCAAGCTTCAAATTGGGGTTTGGGTTAGAGCACTGGGTGTAGTAGGAGACGACTGGCACGGTCTGGGAGGCGGGCGTGGTCTCACTAGAGTGAATCACGCTGGGGCCCGAGGCGGATCGAGGCGGCCGAAGACAGAGGAGAAGACCCTCTCGAGGTCCTCTTAGGGGCTGAGCGTGACTCTGGAGGGGTGGAGGGGTGATGCTTGGTCGAGATCGAGCTCGAGGCCCCATTTTTAGCCGAACCAAGGTGGTGCCCGAGAACGGGATAACTCCGGCGATGGCTACGGCTATGTAGAGGTTGAACGGGCCACTTAGGTGATTGGGCAGCTTCGAGATGATCCACTGGCTCCACTCAGACGCAAACCTCGGTTGGATTTGTCCTGCTCCGCGGCTTCGATGGAACGGCACCTCGCGGGCCCGTCAGGGGCAGAGAGCACACTCTGTGCTTGCCAGGCCACAGTGACGATGCCGCAGTCGTGCACAGAGGAGGGGGTGGACACGCGGAGGGCTCTGGTGGCTGGGGCGGTGCCGGACGACACCGAAAGGCAGGGCCGGCCTCTGTTAGCCGGCACGGGTGGTTCTGCCACCGGAGAAGACGCCGGAGCTGGCGAGCCACGTCGCCACCGACACCCACGCCCGGCCAAGCAAGTGTGCGGCGCACCGGATAAGAAGGGGGAGCAGTGAGCATTGACCCAAGGAGGCCACTGGCGAGATTGTCGATGGGTTTTGACGAAACGACACTGTCGACTGAAGCCAGACACTGAACCTCTGAACTTTTTTGAATTCAGACAGAAACAATGCATGCTAGGTGTTCGATGAAATGTTTTTGTCATGTGGGAAACTTTTCTGGAGCTGATCTTTGGTGAGGTGTCCTCTTGGTGTATCTGGAAGCTGCATGAATTATCTCAGAATTTTTGGAAAAAGGAAAATGTGAATTTCACCAAAAATGGCATTTCTGGTCCAAACTTGCAGTGGGCAAATTTTGAAATTTTTGAACTAACGACAAGTGGATCTTGATGGATCTAGGTTGGAGGTACTAAGGATCAGTCAGAGGAGTTTGTTTGGAGTTAAAACTCAAAAGGAAACTTGTAGTTCCTTTGGAAATCACCTAGGTCCAAAACAAATCACAGAAATAGTTTTGAGGTTAAAATAAATTGAATAAAAATAAAAAATGGCTTGAAACTTGGTGGAGGTGGGAGTTTTGACTTGATTGAAGGCAGGGATGGGTTGTGGAAGGAAATGTCAATACGTGACATGGCAAAAGAGGAAATTTTGAATGGGAAAAGAATAAACCCATAATCCCTAGGGTTTCTTCTTAATAGAAGAAATTTCAAAAATAACTAGAGTAGAGTCAAGAAAAAATGAAAAGTTATCAAGACCAAAAATCAAGGTTGAGAAGAGTACCAAAATATTTGTCATAAAAGTTTTGAGAGGGAGAGGGTTTATGAAAAAAAATTAATAGCCTCCTCCAAATCAAATAAAGATTTTGATAAAAACCAAATCAAATTTTTTGGAGTGTCACAACACCTACCCCCTTAGGAAAAATCTCGTCCCCGAGATTTCAGCTGATCCTCAAATAGGTGTGGGTATTCTGCCCGGAGAGAGTCCTCTCTTTCCCATGTTGCTTCATCCTCGGTGTGATTGCTCCACTGAACCTTGAAGAACTTAATTGTTTTTTGACGGGTCCTCCTTTCAGACTCCTCTAATATCTTTATTGGACGTTCCCTGTAGGTGAGGTCTGGTTGCACGTCAATGTTCTCATGTGACACTTGCTTCTCTGGGTTGCTTACACATTTCCTCAACTGTGAGACGTGGAACACGTCGTGGACGTCTGACAGCTCCTTGGGTAGGTCTAGCTGGTAGGCTACGATGCCTCTCCGTGCAACCACACAGAAGGGTCCAATAAATCTTGGTGCTAGCTTTCCTTTAACCTTGAACCGTTGTAGGCCCCTCATAGGTGACACTCGTAGGTACACATATTCACCGGGTTCAAAGCTGACTTCACGATGCTTCTGATCATAGTAAGTCTTTTGTCAGCTTTGAGCTGTCTTGAGTCGGTCCCTGATGAGCCTAACTTTCTCTTCAGCTTCCTTGAGCATGTCTGGGCCGAAGATACGGCTGTCTCCTGTTTCTGACCAATTTAATGGAGTACGACACCTCCGCCCGTACAGGGCTTCAAAAGGTGCCATTTGTAGGCTAGATTGGTAATTGTTGTTGTATGCGAACTCGGCATATGGCAGGCTTTCTTCCCAACTGGTTCCATAGGTGAGGACACATGCTCTCAGCATGTCCTCTAGAATTTGGTTCACGCGTTCAGTTTGTCCATCAGTTTGGGGGTGGTATGCTGTACTGAATGCTAGCTAAGTTCCCAGAGCCTATTGTAAATGATCCCAGAATTTCAAGACGAATTGAGTGCCTCTGTCGGATATTAGTCTTTGGAACTCCATGCAGACAAACTATACGGGAGAGATAAATCTTGGCAAGCTTCTGAGTGGTGTGGGTTGTCTTCACTGGGATGAAATGTGCCACCTTGGTTAATCTATCGGTGATGACCCATATGGCATCGTTTCCGTGTTGTGACCGAGGTAGTCCGACAATGAAATCCATCCCAATTTCGTCCCATTTTCGCTCAGGTATCCTGTTTGGCTGTAGTAGTCCGGCTGGTTTTTGGTGCTCGGCTTTTATGCGTTGACAAGAATCGCAACATGCAATGAAGGTGGCTATATCCCTCTTCATACCGTGCCACCAAAATCTTTCCTGAATGTCCTTATACATTTTGGTTCCTCCAAGGTGGATTGAATATGGAGCGGTGTGGCCTTCGGTTAGGATTTGATGTTTGAGGTCCTCTATATTTGGCACGCAAAGTCTGTCTCCGTACCATAACACTCCCTCATCGTCTATGACGAATCCCGAGGCCCTGCCCATACTCACTTTTCTTTTTATGCCTTCGATGCTGGGGTGTCCATGCTGAGCTTTCTTAACCTGCTCCACAAGGGTGGCTTTTAATTCCAAATTTGACACTGTGCCTTCCGCGACCATCATCAAGTTGAGTTTGGCGAACTCCTGTTGAAATTCAGGTCTCAAGTCTTGTAGACTGTTGTTGTCCGAGCTGGGGTTTCAACTAAGAGCATCGGCCACTATGTTTGCTTTTCCCGGATGGTAGTGGATGCCCACATCATAATCTTTCACCAATTCCAACCAGCGGCGTTGCCGTAAATTGAGCTCTAGCTATGTGAAAATATATTTGAGACTTTTGTGGTCTGTATTTATTTCACAATGATTCCCAAGCAAGAAATGTCTCCACTCTTTGAGTGCATGAATGACTGCTGCCAATTCTAAGTCATGAGTGGGATAATTTTCTTCATGCTTTTGAAGTTGTCTTGAAGCGTATGCGACAACCTTGCCTTCTTGCATCAGCACACATCCGAGGCCTTTCCGGGATGCGTCACAATACACTTCAAAACTTTTGTGTATGTCTGGTATAACTAACACTGGTGCGGTTGTTAATTTCTTCTTGAGTTCTTGGAAACTCTTCTTGCAAGCTTCAGTCCACACAAATTCCTTCTCCTTCTTGAGTAACTATGTCATTGGTTTCTCTATGGTGGAGAACCCCTCCATAAACCTTCGGTAGTATCCAGCCATTCCCAAAAAACTTCGAACATCCGTTACGTTGGCTGGTGGTTTCCAGCCAAGTACGGCCTTGACTTTTTCTGGGTCCACGGCAACACCTTCTTGGGTCAATACCTGGCCTAGAAAGCCGACCTGTCTTAACCAAAATTCATATTTGCTGAATTTGGCATATAATTGGTGCTTCCTTAATTCTCCCAGTACAATCCTAAGATGTTCTGCATGCTCTTCTGGTGTCTTAGAGTATACCAGAATATCGTCAATGAACACCACAACAAATTTTTCCATAAATTTCATAAACACTTTGTTCATGAGGTGGACAAAATATGCGGGGGCATTTGTTAGTCCAAACGGCATTACTGTGAACTCATATAGTCCGTATCTGGAGGTGAATGCTGTCTTAGGGATATTTTCTGTCCGGACTTTTAATTGATGATATCCTGACCTTAAATCAATTTTTTGAGAAAACTTTGGCTTGTGCGAGCTAGTCAAATAAATCATTTATCCGTGGCATCGGATATTTCTTTTTGACGGTGACAATATTGAGTGCTTGATAGTCTATGCATAATCTCAGTGTCCCATCCTTTTTCTTGGCAAATAATACTGGCGAACCCCAAGGTGAGGAGCTGGCTCGTATAAATCCTTTGTCCAGCAATTCTTTTATTTGCTTCTTAAATTCTACCAACTCGGAAGGTGCCATCCTATAGGGTTTCTTGTAGATGGGGGTGGTTCCAGGTCCTAGTTTAATGCTGAACTCTATTTCCCGGTCTGGCGGCATGCCTGGTAGTTCTTCGGGAAATACGTCAGGGAACTTGCACACCACTGGAACTTTCCTTAACTCTGAGGTGTCCACCTTGTTCAATCTTGGTTGTCGTGATCCTGGTCTTTCTTGGGCTGCGACTTTTATTGTCTTCCCGTGATGATGAGTGAGGATTACAGTCTGATTGAAGCAATCGATAAACCCTTTGTTGGTGGTTAACCAATCCATTCCTAGGATAACCTCCAACCCTTTATTTTCCAATACGATGAGGTTTGCTTGAAACTTTAGTCCTCTGAGCTCAATAACCACACCTTGGCAGTAACTCTGAGTGATTTGCTTATTCCCGGGGGACTTGATGATCATGGAGTTTTCCAAAGGGAGCATCGAAAAATCATGTTGCAAAGAAAAACTCTTCGAAATGAACGAGTGAGAAGCTCCAGAATCAAACAAAACCGTGGCAGGTATTGTGTTGATAGGGAACATACCGAGTACGATATCCGGGGCATTTTGGAATCCTTGGTCACATGGTTCAGGTGACCCTTCTTGTGATTGTTGTTGGGGTTGAAGTTGCTACGCTTGGGTGCTGAATTGTTCCCATTGTTTTTCGTCTTTGGGGCCGAGTTTCTTGGATTTGGGCACTGTTTAGCATAGTGTCCTTCCTCCGCACAAGCATAGCAAGTAACACCTGGGCGATACGTAAAATCCTTGTCCCTTGCGTGAAAATTCTTGATTGGGCGCGGAACATTGGTTGTGGGTCGGTTTGCCCCAATCTTTTGAGGGTCAGTCTTGTGCCGGCTGTTGCGAGCATGAGTAACCTGGTCCCTTTTCCGCTTGCCAAATTCCTCCAAGCCGTGGCGCTCATTTTCCAATGTAATGGCCTTGTCCACATGCGTTTTTAAGTCTGGAAAGGTGTGTACGGCCAATTGGCATTTAAGTGCTGGTGCCAGACCATCCAGAAACTTCTCCATCTTTTTGTTCTCTGTCATATGTTCTTTGTTGGCATAACGCGATAATAGGGTAAACTGACTATGTAGTCAGTCACTGTCATGCTTCTCTACTTGAGGTCATCAAATTCCCTTTTCTTGATCTTCATAATGCTTCTAGGAATGTGCGCCCCACGAAATCCTTCTTTAAAATCTTCCCAGGTGATATTGTTTTCATTGGGGTGCATGTGTAGGAAATTCTCCCACCATGATGCGGCTGCCCCCGTGAGATAGTGAGGTGCATAAAGTACCTTCTCACGGTCTGAACATTGTGCAATAATCAACTTCCTCTCAATGTCTCGAAGCCAGTCATCAGCCTCAAGAGGTTTATCAGTGTGAGAGAACGTTGGGGGACGCGTCTTCTGTAATTCAGACAATTTAGAGTGCTACTGATATGGCTCACGATGATTTCCCATATTGATAACATGGTTCATCATTTCTTGATGCTGCTGCTGGCTTTGCTCATAAAGGCGGCATACTTGAGAAAATGTTGTTTCACTGCCTTGCTGACTTGACTGTCCCTGTGTGAAGTTGTTACTTCTCTGGGCACCATAATTTTCTTCCGGCGGGTTTGGCATGGAATGAGTCCAGGGACGAGGCATTTTTTTCTGGGGTAATTTTGCAAACTCATGAGAAAATTGAGTCATAAAATAAATAATTTTGTAAAGGCGGAAATTTTAAGAACTCTTAGATTTTTCAAGATAAAACTCGATTGCGCATGGAGAAGGACCGCTCAGTACATATCTTACATGCAAGCCGTAATTATACAATACATCACTCAGGATGTGCATACACATTCCTGACATGTTATTTAGGCTAGTGCACTTCTCCAAGATCCTAGATGATGCGCACACAAACTACTTCTCACCAAACCTATGTACATATAAACATATCATACAAGCTGGCACATCACACTGCTGCTAGGTGTACTCGGTCGGAGACGATGAAGACTTCCTTTGGCCGGCCGAGGGTAAGACCCAATGGTGCTGGAGACTTAATCTCCTCCTTGCTAATAGGCTCAAGGCGCAAAGTACTGGGTTGTGGAGCTGGTGCAGGCGCGGTAGGTGGTGCATCTCTGATGGGAGTAGGAGCAATGACCTGGTCAAACTCTCAGTGGTAGGCAGGCGGCGAGCGGTGGCTAAGATGGCCGGTGTATAGGATGCCGAGGACGAGACGAACGTCAGTGGTGGTGCCATATGGAGGAGCTCCCTCCGGTTTGCGCAGTAGCCATGGATGGAATCCATATTAGCAGCTACGAGGTCGCCCACGAGGTTTTCGAAAGCTGCCTCTAGTGCCTTGAGGTACTCAACAAGCATCTCAATAGCTTCATCTCTTTCTCCCCTGGCGCAAGCGAATGCATAGTGGCAAGTGTATGGCACGTGGCATGGGAGGTAGCGGTAGCGATGAGTCTTCATAGAAGGAAGAACATCCCGGAGGCGAGCTATTGCCTCACGGGCAGCCATCTGCATGGCATGCCTCTCCGTAGGCATGGCCCTCTCGACGAATCGGAAGCGGCGGAACTTGGCGCGTACTCCCTTGAACTGAACTGCGGCCTGGTACATGGACAAACTGTCGCTGAGCTTGTGCTGGTAGAGGGTGAAATCCAGACGGACTGATGGCCCGATCGCGATCTTGGTGATGGAGATGAGGAGCTTGATAAACCCCTCAGGAACCTTGGCGAACACCTGTGACTCACAATCGTTGCTCGCCATCAACAAAAGTATACAAAATCCCGAATAGTCAAATCATAAATTTATGATGACCAACAGAAAATTGCTACAATATGCAGAATAATAAAGTATGCTAGTAACCGATTAGCGATTGCACCTAGTGGCTTCCTACAGTTAGCCTGGCTTTGATACCAAGTTTGTCAGGACCGCCTTTCCAATAAAACTTTTATTGAAAAGCCGACCTTTGTGTTGACCAGTACAGAAGAATTCTTCTTACTGGCAGACAAAACCTTGATACAGAAATCTAGCAGAACTAAATATTATACATGATTGAGCTGAGGATGCTCAACAATTTATTACAAGCATGCCTATATTATACATAAAGGAGGATATGACACAACGGTATGGTGACATAACTACTGACTCGAAATAAAGGTGGTGGTGGATATGTCACAGTGAGGGGGTGACATGACTCTGAAAGCTTACAGCTCATCAAGCATCGGAGTGAGGCTTGATGATTTTTATTCGGGTGGCAGAAGCGTGTATAATACAAGTGAACAACTCCAGGGTCGCACGTGACTGACTGAGACTCCTCTAGGCGTCGGACTCGCTATCGAACTCTTCATCCATAAGATCGCCTTCGTCAACATCTGGCCAAATCAACAAGCCAGGTGAGTACTTTGAATGTAGTCGCAAGACAGTTCAGACATAAGATATAACAAATGTAAACACGATGCACATGAGTAGAGTTAGTATGCACAATCAAATAATAGATTTGCACAGCACGATAAATAAAAGGGAATCAGGCGGTAGTCCTCCCGAAATCCCAATAAAGTAACTGAAGACCGATCGGGTGTCTGAAGCGACGCCTCGAAAGGTAGAAACAAATTAACATGCCGCAGTCGGGCGTCGAGGCGACATCACATAAAGGGCTTATATTGAAAAGTAAATAACAGAACGTGCCACAGTCGGATGTCTAAACGACATCTCGAAAAGGCTTATAATGAAAATAAATAACAAAGATGCCATAGTCGGACGTCTGAGCGACATCACATAAAGGGCTTATATCAACAGTAAATAACAATAATGCCACAGTCGGACGTCTGAGCGACATCACATAAAGGGCTTATATCAAAAGTAAGTAACAATAATGCCACAGTCGGACGTCTGAGCGACATCACATAAAGGGCTTATATCAAAAGTAAGTAACAATAATGCCACAGTCGGACGTCTGAGCGACATCACATAAAGGGCTTATAGTTTATCATTTGAATTTAAATAGCTCATGAATTTAAATCATCGCAAGGAAATACTCAACATATAATAATAAACTGGTTAGTCCATTCACACAAATAACCTTCAGCTGAGTTTACCACTCTCGGTTTTATGTTTATACTCCGGGGACTGCCACTGGGGTTGACACTAAGATTTGCCACTGAGACTGACACTGATACAGAGATGATGTACAAGTCCTTACTCATGGACATGGATACTCGAATGATTTTGACTCTGCAGAGTTTGTACTCTTTACCACAGCCAACGGATTTCGGTACAAGTTCCATTTACGGTATTTTAGAAGAAACACATCTAACCAGTACACACCCATTCCACATTCCATTGCTAGGGATCACCCTCGGCGACGTTCAAGAAAAACCTTAAGACGGGGAGGCCACAACCTCGAATAGCATGGGATCAAATTTATATCGCGCGCTCTAAGGGGTGCCCCCCTCTCGGTCCCAACCGGAAACACCCATGCCCCCTGATCGGATGACGGGCTTTAATCCAGGGCCATGGAACCCTCATCACGGTCCCTCTGTTTGGTGTGTACAAAGAAAGAGGTTTGCAACTTACTAAACCGCACCCTTTGCAGAAAACATGTGGCAGCACGAAGGGGAAAGGAACGAGATCGAGACTTGACCCACGTTAAAACTGGAGTTCACGATTGACATAAAACTGGCATGCTTCAACAATACCGGCCTGCAACCCATCATGTCACCACATGATCGTGTTATCTTATCATGATAAGAACACATCAAACTTCGAAGCTCACTTGTAGCTTGTCTTGCATGCACATAACATTCACAAATGCTTATATAATCATGCCATGAGAAAAACTACTCAAGCAAACATGCAAAACACTCATCATATCAAAGGTTCAAACATGCTTGCCTGGTTCAGAGAAGTCGGAGTCTAGCTCGGCGAAGTACGCGTCTCCTTTACCTCCTGCGGATCTACGTATTAAAAGAAAATCGGATACTACATAAATACCGTGCGCACACAAAAAGTATCCCAAATATTTTTCAAATAAATATGAAAAAAAAACTAGACAGAAAAATAAAGACGACAGAAAAAGTTTCAAGTTAAAATCATCTTTTGTTTAAAAGTTATAAGGGTTTTAGTCCAGGGACCTTTCTGTAATGAAACAGAAAGTTTCCAGGTTTCACTTTATAAAAACAAAAAACGTTTCAGTCTAGAATACGTCAGTCCAGGGGGAAGTCGTATTTTGCCCGAAGGCATTTTCAGAAAACGTTTCAAAAAAAAGAGAGCAAGCTGATGGGGGGTCCCACCCGTCCGGTTTGAAAACCAGAACAGAGCATTGCCGCCCGAGGGCCGTGGTGGTCACCGGCGGCGATCCACGGCGAGGCAGGGGGATCGGGGCGTACCAACGTGTTTACCGTGTTCTTCCGCACCTGTGGGTGGTGGAGTTGAGCATCGGCGAGCACCACGTCGACGGCGGCCCCAACTTCGGCGGACGGTGGTTCGGGTGAGGTTGATTCTCTCCAAGCAGAGCTGCAAGCTTCAAATTGGGGTTCGGGTTAGAGCACTGGGTGTAGTAGGAGACGACTGGCACAGTCTGGTAGGCGGGGTGGTCTCACCAGAGTGAATCACGGTGGGGCCCGAGGCGGATCGGGGTGGCCAGAGACAGAGGAGAATACCCTCTCGAGGTCCTCTTAGTGGCTGAGCGTGACTCTGGAGGGGTGGAGGGGTGAGGCTTGGTCGAGATCGAGCTCGAGGCCCCTTTTTATAGCCGACCCGAGGCGGTGCCCGAGAACGGGATAACTCCGGCGATGGCTATGGCTATGCAGGGGTTGAACGGGCCATTTAGGTGATTGGGCAGCTTCGAGATGATCCACTAGCTCCACTCAGACGCTAACGTCGGTTGGATTTGGCCTGCTCCGCGGCTTCGACGGAACGGCGCCTCGCGGGCCCGTCGGCGGCAGAGAGCACGCTCTGTGCTTGCCAGGCCACGGCGACGGTGCCGCAGTCGTGCACACAGGAGGGGGTGGACACGCGGAGGACTCTGGTGGCTGGGGCGGTGCCGGACGGTGCCGAAAGGCAGGGCCGGCCTCTGTTGGCCGCCACGGGTGGTTTTGCCACCGCAGAAGACGCCGGAGCTGGAGAGCAACATCGCCACGAACGCCCACGCCCGGCCAAGCGAGTGTGCAGCGCACCGGATAAGAAGGGGGAGCAGTGAGCATTGATCCAAGGAGGCCACTGGCGAGATTGTTGATGGGTTCTAACGAAACGACACTGTCAACTGAACCCAAACACTGAATCTCTGAACTTCTCTGAATTCAGACAGAAACAGTGCATGCCAGGTGTTTGATGAAATGTTTTTGTCATGTGGGAAATTTTTCTAGAGATGATCTTTGGTGAGCTGTCCTCTTGGTGTATCTGGAAGCTTCATGAATTATCTCAGAATTTTTGGAAAAAGGAAAATGTGAATTTCACCAAAAATGGCATTTCTGGTCCAAACTTGCAGTGGGAAAATTTTGAAATTTTTAAACCGAGGACAAGTGGATCTTGATGGATCTAGGTTGGTGGTACTAAGGACTAGTCAGAGGAGTTTGTTTGGAGTTAAAACTCAAAAGGAAACTTGTAGTTCCTTTGCAAATCACCTAGGTCCAAAACAAATCACAGAAATAGTTTTGAGGTTAAAATAAATTGAATAAAAATCAAAAATGACTTGAAACTTGCTGGAGGTGGGAGTTTTGACTTGATTCAAGGCAGGGATGGGTTTTGGAAGGAAATGTCAATATGTGACATGGCAAAAGAGGAAATTTTGATTGGGAAAAGAACAAACCCATAATCCCTAGGGTTTCTTCTTAATAGAAGAAATTTCGAAAATAACTAGAGTAGAGTCAAGACAAAATGAAAAGTTCTCAAGACCAAAAATCAAGGTTGAGAAGAGTACCCAAATATTTGTCATAAAAGTTTTGAGAGGGAGAGGGTTTAAGAAAAAAATTTAATAGCCTCCTCCAAATCAAATAAAGATTTTGATAAAAACCAAATCAAAATTTTTGGAGTGTCACACTAAGCAAGAACCGTTCTTACCTACGCATCAAAACCACAACAATAGTTCGTCAAGTTAGTGCTATTTTAACCTTCTCAAGGACCAGGCGTAGCCACACTCGGTTCAACTAAAGTTGGAGAAACTGACATCCGCCAGCCACCTATGTGCAACGCATGTCAGTAGAGCCAGTCTCGCGTAAGCGTACGCGTAATGTCGGTCCGGGCCGCTTCATCCAACAATACCTCCGAACCAAAGTGTGACATGCTGGTAAGCAGTATGATTTGTACCACCCACAACTCACTTGTGTTCTACTCGTGCATATGACATCTACGCATAAACCTGGCTCGGATGCCACTTTTGGGGAATGTAGTAATTTCAAATTTTCCCTACGCACACGCAAGATCATGGTGATGCATAGCAATGAGAGGGGAGAGTGTGTCCACGTACCCTCGTAGACCGAAAGCGGAAGCGTTATGACAGCATGGTGTAGTCGTACGTCTTCACAATCCGACCGATTAAGAACCGAACATATGGCACCTCCGAGTTCTGCACATGTTCAGCTCGATGACGTCCCATGAACTCCGATCCAGCAGAGCTTTGCGAGAGATTTCCGTCAGCACGACGGCATGATGACGGTGTTGATGATGCTAACGACGCAGGGCTTCTCCTAAGCACCGCTACGATATTACCGAGGTGGAATATGGTGGGGGCCACCGCACATGGCTGGGAGAGATCAATAGATCAACTTGTGTCTCTAGAGGTGCCCCTACCCCCGTATATAAAGGAGCAAGGGGGAGGCCGGCCGGCCCTTGGGGCGCGCCAAGGAGGGGGAGTCCTCCTCCTAGTAGGAGTAGGACTCCCCTTTCCTAGTCCAACTAGGAAGAGAGAAGGGGGAAGGAAAGAGAGGGAGAAGCAGAGGGAAAGAGGGGCCGCGCCCCCTCCCCAAGTCCAATTTGGACTCCTCATGGGAGGGGGCGCGCCACCTCCTGGGCTGCTGCCCTCTCTCTCCCCTCAGGCCCACTAAGGCCCAATACTTCTCCGGGGGGTTCCGGTAACCCCGCCGGCACTCCAGTTTTCTCTAAAACCACCTGGAACTCTTCCGGTGTCCAAATATAGTCGTCCAATATATCGATCTTTACATATCGACCATTTAGAGACTCCTTGTCAATTTCCCGATCTCATCCGGGACTCCGACCTACCTTCGATACATCAAATCACATAAACTCATAATACTAATCGTCACATAACATTAAGCGTGCGGACCCTACGGGTTCGAGAACTATGTAGACATGACCGAGACACGTCTCTGGTCAATAACCAATAGCGGAACCTGGATGCTCATATTGGCTCCAACATATTCTACGAAGATCTTTATCGGTCAAACCGCATAACAATATACGTTGTTCCCTTTGTCATCGGTATGTTCCTTGCCCGAGATTCGTTCGTCAGTATCTCAATACCTAGTTCAATCTCGTTACCGGCAAGTCTCTTTACTCGTTCCGTAATGCATCATCCCGCAACTAACTCATTAGTCACATTGCTTGCAAGGATTATAGTGATGTGCATTACCGAGAGGGCCTAGAGATACCTCTCCGACAATTGGAGTGACAAATCCTAATCTCGATCTATGCCAACTCAACAAGTACCATTGGAGACACCTGTAGAGCACCTTTATAATCACCCAGTTACGTTGTGACGTTTGGTAGCACACAAAGTGTTCCTCCGGTATTCAGGAGTTGCATAATCTCATAGTCATAGGAAAATGTATAAGTCATGAAGAAAGCAATAGCAACATACTAAACGATAAGTGCTAAGCTAACGGAATGGATCAGGTCAATCACATCATTCTATAATAATGTGATGTCACATCCCTAGCTTCTGGTAATGCTCTAGGCTAGCTTCATGTGTGCATCATGTCTATATTCCAAAAATTGAAATGAGGAAATTGAAAGCCTCAGAAATCATTTTAATAAAAGGGCAAGAAACCCTAAATTTGCAATCAGTAAATCCAAAATGCCCTAGAAATAGCTCTGACAATTTTGGCACGAGTTATAAATCAAACCAAAATTTTGGAACATTTCTAAGGAATTATTTGGGCTCTGATTTTAAATCAATATTCTATTTGAATTTCGAGTTATATTCATAATATATAATGAATATATTTTCAAATGCCCTGAGATATTTTATGTATATGAGGAGTAGACCTTAAGTGACATAAAATTATCCAGGGGAGTTTTGGCACTGTTTTCAAATTTGTTTGAATTTGAATTCAGTGGCAATTAAATAAAACAAAACAGAAGAAAAATTAAAAAAGAGCAGAAGACCTACCAGGCGCTTACCTGTCCAGCCTGGCCGGCCTGCTACTGTGCGGCCCAGCCCACAACGTCGTGCCAGTCACCCTCAACCTCCTGCCAGGAGGATGAGAGGAGCGTGTCCACCGCGCGCGAGCACGCACCCCGTCACCTCCTGCTTCCCACCGCTGCCCCGACGCGCCCAGACGACACCACGACACCCCTGGCTCCCTCTCTCTCTCTTCCCTCACTCGTCGCCCTCTCTCCCCTCGTCTGCTCTCACTTCCCAAGCACCACCGAGCGAAGGTCGTCACCGCCGACACCGTTCACCGCGGCCACAGGGCCTCCCTCGTCCGTCCAGTGTGTCCAGTGGCTCCGTCGTCGTCATTTTTGTCTGCCAAGCCGAAGGAACCAAGCAGACCTGCCCTAAGACGAGTGGCTCGTCATCGTTCCCCTTCTCGGATGCCGAAGATCGCCGCCGACGCCCCGCCTGTTCCAGGCCTTCCCCGAGCCCGCTTCGGCGTCCCCTGCACTCGATGTGAGCTCCACCGCCTTTCCCCCTCCTCCCCGAGCTCGGTCCTATCTTCTAGCCGTGCCAGCCGCCGTACCCGAGCGCTGTCGTCCGCCATGGTCGTTGCTCTCGCAGCCACCGTGCACCTCCACTCGAGCTTGTGCCTTCGGCGTGCTCTTGGAGCAACGTCGAGTCCAACGCAGCCTCTAGATAGCTTCCTCGTGCACTAGAACCACGCGGCCAAACTTGCCCGAACTCCGGCGGCCGCAAAAGAGCTCGCCGCCATCAGCTCCGGCCACCCTAGCTCCAGTCGCTGCCACCAGTGGATGCGCCACTCCTCCAGCTCCCCGTAGAGCCAAACTCCGTCGCAAACCACCCTCTGTAGCACCGTCCCGAGCCACTCCGGTGAGCCTCCCCCGCGTGTTTTGGTCGCCGCCGGCTGAACTCCGACGAGGGTGACGTGGCGCCGTCATTAGGGGTTAATCACCCCACTAACTAAGCCCCTATGCCACCGACAGCTTGGCCCCACTGGCTTAGTTAAACCACTAACAAAATTAGTTAGACTTAACTTAATCCCGGTGGACCCAGGCGTCAGATTTGACCCTGCTGACGTGGCCATTGACCAAGCCCACCTGCCAGCCACACAACACAGCCCTGGGTCACTGACCAGTAGACCCCACTAGTCAGGTTTGACCTGGTCAGCCCCAGTTGACTCGCTGACGTCATGCTTGCACAATGCTGATGCAGTTAATAATTTTCTGGATTAAAAATAATCCAGAAAATTTCCAAAACTTTGAAAATCATAGAAAATAATCTATAGCTCCAAATGAAATAAATTATATATGAAAAGTTATCAGAAAAATTCAAGGAATCCATCTGTACCATTTTCATGCATGTTTGAGCAAGCTAACCTCACTGTTTGGGATGAAACATGATTAGGGAAAATTTCATAATAGGTTTGGAGTTGGAATTTGATATAGTTTTGAATTCCACTTCAATTACAATGACTTTCTGTTGCATTAGACCAAAACACATTCATATTGCCATGTCATCGCGTGCATCATATTGTTGCATATCGTCATGTGTTGATTGTGCCCTTTCTCAGTTGCCGGTGTTTGTCCCCCCTCAGTAGACGTTGATCCAGCGATGAATTCGATGACACCGATGAAGAGCTATACTATCTTTAGAAGTGCCAAGCAAGAAAAACCCCCTTGTTCATTCGGATACAGTCCCACTCTCTTGCTCCTGCTCTCTTTTACTGCATTAGGACAACAATGATTCAACTGTTACATGTTGCGGTAGTTGAACCCCTTTCCTCTGCATGACCTGTCATTGCCATAGTAAATAGATGAAACCCACTAGCATGAGTAGGAGTTGTTTGAGCCCTGATGTGCCTACTCATTCATGCTTGTTGTCATGCCTGCTACTGCTTAGAGTTGAGTCAGGTCTGATTCATCGGAGATGAATTGGAATGTGGTGAACGTGTCCTACTGTTGAGAGCTAAGTGTGTGAATACGATTTGGTAAAGGTAGCGGTGAGAGGCCATGTAGGAGTACATGGTGGGTTGTATCATTGCAGCCGTCCTCAGGAACTAAGTTCTGTGTTTGTGATCCATGAACAGTTACTACCACACATTGGGCTCCGGGCGCTCCAAGCTCTCTCGACTTATTAATCAACCTGATCTCTGTCCAGGAGTTGCAACTAGTTTCTGGTGTTTGTAGGTAGTGTTAGTAGTCTACCAAGTGGCAGACGGTACAGCTGGGCTTGGGACAGACTAGGCTCAGTGGCATTGTGAACCAAGAGGCACCCGGATGGTGGGCTTGGGAACCCTGCTCACATCGTTTGGGGCCGTGAGCGACACCCCGGCCGGATCTCCTTGCGGATGGAACCCGAATAGGCGATAAAACTGGACTAGAGACTTGTTGGTTAGGCAGGTCATGGCCGACCCCCTCGCCAGGCTTCCGCTTGAAGGTTGCCGAGATACCCGATGTGTACATGGTGGTAAGTGGTGAGAGCGTGTGTGAAGAAGTACACCCCTGCAGGGTTATCATTATCTATTCGAATAGCCGGATTCCTCGGATATGGAAACTTGGACCCCTTGCATAGTTCATAGACAAGTGAAAGTGGATACTCTAAAACTCGCAAGATAAGCGTGAGTGCTATGGATGGCGTTCTCACAAGGAGGCGGGAGCGGATCCATAGTGGTGTATTGGTATGGTGAATTGGTGGACTCGTGTGCGCCACCTCAAAAGAGTTTCTTGCAGTCGTAGTTCAGGATAACCACCGAGTCAAAGCTGGCTTGCTGCAGTTAAACTCCACCACCGCTTTGTTGATACCGATGCATATGTAGATAGTTCTGATGTAAGTCTTGCTGGGTACATTTGTACTCACGTTTGCTTAATTTATGTTTTTGCAGAGAGACTTCAGTCTCGCTAGTAGTTCCATGTGGACTTCGACGTTTAGCTTGTTACCTTAGCTACGATCTTGTACCCTTGGGAGGGTCTTGTAGATAGTCAGGCTCCTCAGCCTTCTTCATTTTTAGTTGTCTGTACTCAGACAAGTTAAGCTTCCGCATGTGCTTTGACTTGTATGCTCTGAATGTTGGGTCATGAGACCCATGTTTGTAATATCTCGCTCCTCGGAGCCTAATGAATAAATACTTGAGTCGTAGAGTTATGTTGTGGTGCCATGTTGAATTTACACATATCGAGCATATTGTGTGTATGATTGAAATGCTTGGTATGTGTGGGATCCGACAACCTAGTTGTTTATCCTTGGTAGCCTCTCTTATGGGGAAATGTAGTCATGTGCTTCCATGAGCCATAGTAGTCCACTACAGCCCGGTTCACCGGAGTCCGGCTAGCCCAGCACTACTGCTCCGGAACACTTGACTGGCCGGCATGTGATTCACTTCGTTCCTGTGTTTGTCCCTTCAGGGAAATGTCACGCGGTGACATCCAGAGTCCTACCTAGCCTGCTCCAGCCCGGTTCACCGGAGTCCTGTTAGCCCATTGCTACAGCCCGGATTCGCATGCTGCTGACCGACATGCTCGATGTTGATTCATGTATGCCTGTCCCCGTAAGTTAGTGCCACTTTGGGTTCATGACTAGTCATGTCAGCCCGGGTTCTCTGTCATATGGATGCTAGCGACACTATCATATACGTGAGCCAAAAGGCGCAAACGGTCCCGGGCCATGGTAAGGCGACACCCGCGGGAATACCGTGCGTGAGGCCGCAAAGTGATATGAGGGGTTACCGGCTAGATCGATGTGACTTGGAATCGGGGTCCTGACATGTGATCCCGTTAATCAAATCACAACTCATGTCTATGGCAAGGAAACTTAACCATCTTTGATTCAACGAGCTAGTCAAGTAGAGGCATACTAGTGACACTCTATTTGTCTATGTATTCACACATGTACTAAGTTTCCGGTTAATACAATTCTAGCATGAATAATAAACATTAATCATGATATAAGGAAATATAAATAACAACTTTATTATTGCCTCTAGGCCCTATTGAAGAATTCATCCGATTAACCAGTTAACTTGCCGATTAATCCCTACTCATAGGGTCCCTGAGTAGCCAATTACCCGATAAATCGTCCGATTAATTGATTAAATGGCCGATTAACTTGCCGATTAGCCTATTAATCCCCTACTCACCAGCCGGCCGAGCAGCTACCAGTTAACGATTTCCTCAACAATGCCTGTAGGGCATATTTCCTTCATGTTGCACCGTCGCAGCACCCACTCAGAGAAGCGACTCGAAAGCCATTCATAAATTTAGTAAGTTTATCACAGGCATATCATTGTATTACATACAATAGGTCATCAACCCACAACGACAACGAGGGTACATTATAAATACTAAAGTTTTTATCACACAACAAATAACAAGTAATGAAATGAACTTCAACTCAACCAATCCTCGGTATTGGAAACGCTTACTTTGAACCACAAGCGATTCTCTGGGAAGAGTGATACGTCTCCAACGTATCTACTTTTCCAAACACTTTTTCCCTTGTTTTGGACTCTAACTTGTATGATTTGAATGGAACTAACCCGGACTGACGTTGTTTTCAGCAGAATTGCCATGATGTTGTTTTATGTGCAGAAAACAAAAGTTCTCGAAATGAGCTGAAACTCCACGCAATACCTTACAATAAATAATAAAAAAATCCTCGCCAAAGATGAAGACCAGTGGGCCCACACCCTTTCCACGAGGGTGGGGGGCACCCCCCTACCTCGTGGGCCCCCTGGAGACCTCCCGACTCCAACTCCAACTCTATATAACTGCTTTCGGGGAGAATAATATAGGAGAGAAGAAATCATCACGTTTTACGATACGGAGCCGCTGCCAAGCCCTAAAACCTCTTGGGAGGGCCGATCTGGAGTCCGTTCGGAGCTCCGGAGAGGGGGATTCGTCGCCATCATCATCATCAACCATCCTCCACCACCAATTTCATGATGCTCACCATCGTGCGTGAGTAATTCCATCGTAGGCTTGCTGGACGGTGATGGGTTGGATGAGATTTATCATGTAATGGAGTTAGTTTTGTTAGGGTTTGATCCCTAGTATCCACTATGTTCTGAGATTGATGTTGCTATGACTTTGCTATGCTTAATGCTTGTCACTAGGGCCCGAATGCCATGATTTCAGATCTGAACCTATTATGTTTTCACCAATAAATGAGAGTTCTTGATCCTATCTTGCAAGTCTATAGTCACCTATTATGTGTTATGATCCGTTAACCTCGAAGTGATAATATTCGGGATACTTACCGGTGATGACCGTAGTTTGAGGAGTTCATGCATTCACTATGTGATAATGCTTTGTTCCGGTTCTCTATTAAAAGGAGGCCTTAATATCCCTTAGTTTCTGAGGGAGTCCTGGATTAGGGGGTGTCCGGATGGCCAGACTATACCTTCAGCCGGACTCCTGGACTATGAAGATACAAGATTGAAGACTTCATCCCATGTCCGGAAGGGACTTTCCTTGGCGTGGAAGGCAAGCTTGGCGATACGGATATGTAGATCTCCTACCATTGTAACCGACTTTGTGTAACCCTAACCCTCTCCGGTGTCTATATAAACCGAAGGGTTTTAGTCCGTAGGACAACATACAGAACAACAATCATACCATAGGCTAGCTTCTAGGGTTTAGCCTCTCCAATCTCGTGGTAGATCTACTCTTGTACTACCCATATCATCAATATTAATCAAGTAGGACATAGGGTTTTACCTCCATCGAGAGGGCCCGAACCTGGGTAAAACTTCGTGTCCCTTGCCTCCTGTTACCATCCGGCCTAGACGCATAGTTCGGGACCCCCTACCCGAGATCCGCCGGTTTTGACACCGACATTGGTGCTTTCATTGAGAGTTCCTCTGTGTCGTCGCCGTCAGGCTTGATGGCTCCTACGATCATCAATGGCGATGTAGTCCAGGGTGAGACCTTCCTTCCCGGAGAGATCTTTGTCTTCGGGGGCTTCGCACTGCGGGCCAATTCACTTGGCCATCTAGAGCAGATCGAAAGGTATGCCCCTGGCTGTCAGGTCAGATTTGGAAGTTTAAACTACACGGCTAACATCCGCGGGGACTTGATCTTCAACGGATTCGAGCCACTGCCAAGCGCGCCGCACTGTCCCGACGAGCATGATCTAGCTCTGCCACCGAACAGTGCCCTGGAGGCCGCACCCGCATCGGCTTCGACCCGTAATTCGGCGCCAACTGCGCCGATCGAGGATGGGTGGTTGGACGCCACCTCGGGGGCTGCGATCCCAACGGCGATGGAGCCGAACACCAGCCCCGCACTCTGCGAGACTCATGACTCCAAGGAGCCGGACTCCTCTCCGGACTCCGGACCCTCCGTGCCCCTTCCGATCGAATCCGATTGGGCACCGATTATGGAGTATTGTCGCAGACATCTTTCAGCACTCGCCTTTCGGCGATATTCTAAAGACACTAAAGTCTCTCTCTTTATAAGGAGAGCCCTGGCCGGACTATGGTCAGCAAGGTTGGGATTCGGACGATGAAGAAATTCAAAGCCCACCCACCACCCACTTTGTAGCCACTGTCGACGACTTAACCGACATGCTCAACTTCGACTCCAAAGACATCGACGGTTTGGACGCCGATGAAGGAGACGATGAAGAACCAGCACCTATCAGGCCCTGGAAAGCCACCTCGTCATATGCCATATACATGGTGGACACCCCAAAAGAAGGATATGGCGATGGAACAGCGGAGGATGACCCCTCCAAGAAACAGCCTAAGCGCCGGCGTCAGCGGCGCCGCTCAAAATCCCGCCCAAACAAATACGGTGATTCCAGCACGGGAGATAATAATACTCCGGAAAGTGCCGAAGAAAACCCCCTCCAGCAAGATTTAGCACAGGAGGATGGAGAAACCAGCCCTCATGAGAGAGCGGCAGACAGAGAGGTCGAGGACGATAACTATATGCCTCCCTCCAAAGATGAGGCAAGCCTCGATGACGACGAATTCGTCGTGCCAGAGGATCCCGTCGAGCAAGAGCATTTTCAATGCAGGCTTATGGCCACGGCAAGAAGCCTCAAGAAAAACCAGCAACAGCTTAGAGCTGATCAAGATTTGCTAGTCAACAGATGGACTGAAGTCCTTGCGGCCAAAGAGCATAAACTCGAACGCCCCTCCAAGAGCTACCCAAAGCGCAGGTGGCTACCCCGATTAGAGGAGGAAGCACTTGATGCGGCCGACCCGCCACCTCGTGACCGCGACAGAGAGGCCTCTCGGCCCTCCACTCAAGCCGCACCCCGTACCAAGGCACGGGAATATGCACCGGACTTACGAGATATGTTGGAGGACAAGGCAAGGCAAACAAGATCAATCTACGGATCGTGTGGGCACCCCATGACTCGAGATGGTATCCGTCACGCCGGCCACAAATTCGGCAGGGCCGAACACAGTAGACAAAGCTCATTGGAGCTACGTCGTGATATAGCCCAGTACAGAGGCGCCGCACACCCACTATGCTTCACAGACGAAATAATGGATCATCAAATCCCCGAGGGTTTCAAACCGTAAATATCGAATCATATGATGGCACAACAGGTCCTGCGGTATGGATCGAGGATTATCTCCTTCATATCCACATGGCCCGCGGTGATGATTTCCACGCCATCAAATACCTCCCACTCAAGCTTAAAGGACTAGCTCAGCATTGGCTTAACAGCTTGCCAACAGGATCAATCAGTTGTTGCGAGGACCTGGAAGCCGCATTCCCCGACAATTTCCAGGGCACTTATGTGCGACCCCCAGATGCCGATGACCTAAGTCACGTAATTCAGCAGCCAGAGGAATCGGCCAGGCAATTCTGGACACGGTTCCTAACAAAGAAAAATCAAATAGTCGACTGTCCGGACGCTGAGGCCCTATCAGCCTTCAAGCACAATATCCATGACGAGTGGCTTGCCCGGCACCTTGGACAGGAAAAGTCGAAGTCTATGGCAGCACTCACGACACTAATGACCCGCTTTTGTGCGGGAGAAGACAGCTGGCTTGCTCGTAGCAACAATATGACCAAGAACCCTGGTAATTCGGATACCAGGGACAGTAGTGGTAGGTCGCGTCGCAATAAGCAGAAGCGCCGCATTAACGGTGACAATGCTGAGGATACGGCAGTTAATGCCGGATTCAGAGGCTCTAAATCCGATCAGCGGAAAAAGCCATTCAAAAGGAATCCTAGGGGACCGTCCAGTTTGGACCGAATACTCGACCGCTTGTGCCAGATACATGGCACCCCTGAAAAGCTGGCCAATCACACCAATAGGGATTGTTGGGTGTTCAAGCAGGCAGGCAAGTTAAACACTGAAAATGAAGACAAGGGGCTGCATAGCGATGACGACGAGAAGCCCCGGCCGCCGAACAACAGTGGACAAAAGGGTTTTCCCCCACAAGTGCGGACGGTGAACATGATATACGCAACCCATGTCCCCAAAAGGGAGCGGAAGCGCGCGTTAAGGGATGTATACGCGGTAGAGCCAGTCGCCCCAAAGTTCAACCCATGGTCCTCCTGCCCGATCACCTTTGCTCGAAGGGACCATCCCACTAGCATCCGTCATGGTGGATTCGCCGCATTGGTTCTAGACCCAATTATTGACGGATTTCATCTCACTAGAGTCCTTATGGACAGCGGGAGTAGCCCGAACCTGCTTTACCAGGATACCGTGCGGAAAATGGGCATAGATCCCTCGAGGATTAAGCCCACCAAAACGATCTTTAAAGGCGTAATACCAGGTGTAGAGGCCAACTGTACAAGCTCAGTCACACTTGAAGTGGTCTTCGGATCTCCGGATAATTTCCGAAGTGAGGCGTTACTCTTCGACATAGTCCCATTCCGCAGTGGCTATCACGCACTGCTCGGGCGAACCGCATTCGCCAAGTTCAATGCGGTACCGCACTACGCATACCTTGAACTCAAGATGCCAGGCCCTCAAGGAGTAATTACGGTCAGTGGAAACACCGAACGCTCCCTCCGAACGGAGGAGCACACGGCGGGCCTTGTAGCGGAAGTACAAAGCAGCCTCTCCAGGCAGTTCTCCAGTCCGGCCATTAAACGACTGGACACCGTCAAGCGCGCCCGGAGTAACCTACAACAAGACCGCCTGGCACGATCTGAGTAGGCGTAGCAATGCGGCCCCAACCCCAGCCCTCGCAAAAATGTGACACCAGTACTTCGCGTACATAACTATGCTCTAGAAATACCATGGGTACAGGGGAAGGGGCACCATCACGGCACGCCCGAAACACGGCTTAAACCGCACCAGGGGCTGGCGATTTTTTAATTTTCTCTTATTTTCAGGACTCCACACTTCGGAAGGCATGTTCGGCAGTTCAATTGCCACACAAACGATGCAAGAACCAGGGAAGCAGACAAGTCGCGCCGCATTACGGAACTCCCAGGTGGTCTCTATCACGAGCAGTGTACCTATTTCACATACTATTCCGCAGCTTGCCCCTGGAACGGACATGTTACATAGTCCAACCTTTTGCTTATCGCAGTATTTGTATCGTTCTGCTTTGATCGCAGCCCTCTTTAATAAACAGTGCATAGCTTTTGTCTATTTTGGCATTACTCTTATATATATATATATATATATATATATATATATGTTCCTTAATGACATATTGCACCCGTACACTTTGGTACGGCCTAAATACGCCAGGGGCTTTAGTACCCCTCAATATGGTGTGAGAAGTCCGAACACTTTAACAAGTGTGGCACCTCGAACTTATAGCATTATATGCATCGGCTCCGAATTATGTCTTGGGTCAATAGTTGGGTTTGCCCGGCTCCTATGTTTTGGTGCCTTACGTTCCACTATATCGGCTAAGGTAGCACTAGGAGAACCACTGCGATTGTGCCCCCGCTGAGCTGGGTCGAGCACCTCAGTGGAGAAAGCTAAAACTGACTGTCATGATGAAGCGAGAGCTGGTCGCTGTTCGAGAGGTTTTTTCGACTGCCTAACGACTTATGCCGCTTAGAGCGAGGAGCCAGCTCTGTCCAGCCAAGGCGTGGATAGCGCCCCGAACTCGGTCTTCCGAATACCAGGGGCTTTGCCTAAATTTAAAATTATAGAATTCTATGGCTAAGTGAGAGTGTTCACGCATTATAGTCCGATTGCCTTGTTCGTTGGGCTGAGCGCCTCCCTCGAAGGACCCAAACATGGGAAAAAGAGCGCTCAGGTTTATCCCCGAACACCCCAGCACTAGCGGCACGGGGGCAGAAGCCGATGATTTGCCATCTCTCAGAATTGATAAAAAGCCGCATAGAAGGTAATATTTTAAATTCCAACAGCATTGCTTAGCGCATATGAACAAGTTTTCAACGCATAGGACAAAACGAGCAAGTTTCACTCAAAAATTACATCCCTAGAACATTCATCCGCCACAAGGCAGGCACCCTTCAAAACATCCTTACAATAATTCTCGGGCTTGCGATGCTCTTTCCCCGGCGGTGGCCCGTCCTTCACAAGCTTCTCAGCATCCAGCTTGCCCCAGTGCACCTTAGCACGGGCAAGGGCCCTACGGGCACCTTCAATGCAGACGGAGTGCTTGATGACTTCGAGCCTCGGACAGGCCTCCACCAGCCGCCGCACCAGCCCGAAATAGCTCCCAAGCAGAGCCCCTCCAGGCCACAACCGAACTATGAGGCCCTTCATGGCCTGTTCGGCCGCCTTGCGGAGCTCAACCAGTTGGTTCAGCTGGTCGCTCAGGGGCACGGGGTGTCTGGCCTCAGCATACTGAGACCAGAACATCTTCTCTATCAAGCTGCCCTCCTCGGCTCGATAGAATGCGGTGGCATCAGACACACTCCGGGGAAGATCTGCGAACGCTCCTGGAGAGCTCCGGATTCGGGTAAGTAACAAGTAACTCACGTTTATGTGTTTGCTTTGCATAAAGAATGCCATACCCGCCGCTATCTTCTTCACCTCATCCAACTCCTAGAGGGTTTTCTGGGATTCGGCCTTGGCAGACTTGGCATTTTCAATAGCCACCGCGAGCTCGGACGCTCGCGTCTTTGAGTCAAGCTCCAAACTCTCATGTTTTTCCATGAGAGCCTGGAGCTCTTGCCGTACCTTGCCAACCTCGGCCTCATACTTCTCCCGCTCGGTGCGCTCCGTGGCCACCCTCTTCTCGGCCTCGACCAGCACTTGCTTAAGGGTCGCCACCTTAGATGTGGCCCCTACAATAGCCACGATAATCCTGTCATTTTTTGCAATTGCACCTTTTTATATATGTTTAAACAAGGTATTTCTTACCTTCATTGTCCTCGAGCTGCTTCTTGGCACGCCCGAGCTCTTGCTCGGACCGCTCGAGGTTCTGCTTTAGCGTGTCCACTTTCGCAGTCAGTGCGGCGGAGGCAAGCAGAGAAGCCTGCATATGCATATTTCCTCCCTTTTGTTAGACTCCTGCGAATTTTATTTGATCCTCTATTCGGCTTTTCTTCCCGAATGCCAAACAGAGCATCAGGGGCTACTGTCTATGCGGTAATATTATTTACACATTCTTTACTTACCTCAAAGCCTGTTAAAAGGCTAGTACAAGCTTCAGTCAGTCCGCTCTTGGCGGACTGAACCTTCTGGACCACCGCACTCATAATGGTGAGGTGCTCCTCGTCGATGGAGGCGCCTTGGAGCGCCTCCAATATATTGCCCGGCGCCTCCGGTTGGACGGGGGTCATCGGCACGGTGGGCTTGCTCCTCTTGGAAGGAGGTCCCCTGCCGGACTCTGGAACCTTTGAAGGTTCCGGAGTGGTTTCCGGCCTAGAGCTAGACTTGGAGCCTTGGGGGGTTTCATCCCCTTTACTCCTGGAGTCCGGGAGGTCGCCTTGCGGCGCCTCTAGGACCACCTCCTCCCGGCTTGGAACCTATTGGGACAACACTTCAGTGTCGTCCGTAGGGCGGGGGGAGGAAGTCGTCGGAAGCGAGTTCACATCCGACGAGTCCAGTGAGCCGCTCGACGACGCGTCGAGCCGGTCTTTGGGTGGGTTGCATAAACATATTCGACATAAGGGAAAGCTGTGCAATAAACGAATACTATGAATTACTCTGGTATCCGGATACTTACGATTTTGCCAGGGGCTTGGCTCTGGGCGGCCACTCCTGTCCGCCGTCGTCGGCGTCGGTGGAGTTGTCCGGAGGAAGGGTTTTCCCCTTCTTGGACCCTTCGGCCTCCCCAGAGAGGGCGGCCTTCCTTTTCTTCTCTCCACCCGCTAGAGGGGGATAGGTCTCTTCTTCTTCCTCCCCGTCTTCACGGGAGGAATGCGCCTCAGAACCGTCGGATGATGGATCCGACACCTCCTGGCGCCGGGCACTCTTTCGAGTCCCCGTGGCCTTTTTAGCGGCCTTCTTCTCCAGCACCACATAGGGTGCCGGAACTAGCAGTTTCACCAAGCGAGCATCCGTTGGGCCTTCGGGCAAAGGAGCCGGACAGTTGATCTATCCGGACGTCACCTGCCAATCCTGTCAAAGGTAAGGGAGCTTAGATCCCGCATGGAGTCAAACTATGAAAAACTGATACCCTGTAAAAGGAAAAAACAGCTTACCGCATGAGCGTGATGCTGCATACTGAATCCGCGATCCTCGGTAGCGGATGCGGGGGCCTCGGCGCCCTTGAAAAGCACCTTCCAGGCATCTTCGTACATCGTGTCGAAGAGCCTGCTCAGAATTTGGTGTCGCGCCGGGTCGAACTCCCACAGGTTGAAAGCCCGTTGTTGACACGGGAGGATCATGCGGATGAGCATAACCTGGACTACGTTGACAAGTTTGAGCTTCTTGTACATAGGGTTTGACGCATGTTTGGAGTCCGGTCAGCTCTCCTTTTTTACACCACGACAGGCCCGTCTCCTTCTAGGAGGTGAGCCGTGTAGGGGGTCCGGATCGAAACTCGGGGGCTGTGACCCATTTGGGGTCGCACGGCTCAGTGATGTAAAACCACCCCAATTGCCACCCCATCATGGTCTCCACAAAGGAGCCCTCGAGCCATAAGACGTTGGCCATCTTGCCCACCATGGCGCCTCCGCACTCCGCCTGGTTGCCGCGCACCACCTTCGGCTTGACATTGAAAGTCTTGAGCCATAGGCCGAAATAAGGGCGGATGCGGAGGAAAGCCTCGCACACGACAATAAACGCCGAGATGTTGAGGACAAAGTTCGGGGCCAGATCGTGGAAATCTAGGCCATAGTAGAACATGAGCCCCCGGACAAATGGGTGAAGAGGGAAGCCCAGTCCGCGGTGGAAATGGGGGAGGAACAGCACCCTCTCATGGGGCCTAGGGGTGGGGATGAGCTGCCCCTTTTTGGGAAGCCAGTACGCAATGTCGTTAGACAAGTATCCGGCCTTCCTCAGTTTTTTGATGTGTCCCTCCGTGACCGAGGAGACCATCCACTTGCCTCCCGCTCCGGACATGGCTGGAGAAGGTTGAGGTTGGGAGTGCGGACTTGGGCGCTGGAGCTCGTGTGCGCGAGAATGGATAAGCAAGGGAGGAAAAAGGCGTAGGTGAAAAGGTGGATCCTTATCCCCTTATATGGGTAGACGCAACTACGTGTCCCCACCATCCTGGTAAAACTCGCTTATCTCCAAGCGCCGTAATCAATGGCGCGGTTGGGTTATCCACGCCCGTATTGATGAGAATCCCGGAATAAGGGGACACAATCTCTGCTTTAACAAGACGTGCCAAGGAAACCGCCTCGCATGACGCGCTGGGGTGGGATAATGAAATGACTCGAATAAAGGCTTGGCCGTGGTGTGTCTCGCTACGGAATACGTCAGCAGATTAGATTGGTGTAAATATTATTCTCTCTATGGCAATATGTGGAAACTTATTTTGCAGAGCCGGACACTATCTTTGTGTTCAAAATCTTCTATGAAGTACTTGGAGGAGGAACACGCCTTGCAATGTGGAAGACAATCTGCGCGCCGGACTCGTCGTCATTGAAGCCTGGTTCAGGGGCTACTGAGGGAGTCCTGGATTAGGGGGTGTCCGGATGGCCGGACTATACCTTCAGCCAGACTCCTGGACTATGAAGATACAAGATTGAAGACTTCGTCCCGTGTCCGGAAGGGACTTTCCTTGGCGTGGAAGGCAAGCTTGGAGATACGGATATGCAGATCTCCTACCATTGTAACCGACTTTGTGTAACCCTAACCCTCTCCGGTGTCTATATAAACCAGAGGGTTTTAGTCAGTAGGACAACATACACAACAACAATCATACCATAGGCTAGCTTCTAGGGTTTAGCCTCTTCGATCTCGTGGTAGATCTACTCTTGTACTACCGATATCATCAATATTAATCAAGCAGGACGTAGGGTTTTACCTCCATCGAGAGGGCCCGAACCTGGGTAAAACTTCGTGTCCCTTGCCTCCTGTTACCATCCGGCCTAGACGCACAGTTCGGGACCCCCTACCCGAGATCCGCCAGTTTTGACACCGACAGTTTCCATTAGGACCCCGCTGCCATGGGAGGGTAGGAAAAAAGATGTCATGCAAGTTCTTTTCCATAAGCACGTATGACTATATTCGGAATACATGCCTACATTACATTGACGAATTGGAGCTAGTTCTGTGTCACCCTATGTTATGACTGTTACATGATGAACCGCATCCGGCATAATTATCCATCATTGATCCGATGCCTACGAGCTTTCCATATACTGGTTTACGCTTATTTACTTTCACGTTGCTATTGTTACAATCACTACAAAATACCAAAAATATCACTTTGCTTTCATTACTCTTTTGTTACCGTTACCATCACTATCATATTACTTTGCTACTAAACACTCTGCTGCAGATACTAAGTTTCCAAGTGTGGTTGAATTGACAACTCAGCTGCTAATACTTGAGAATATTCTTTGGCTCCCCTTATGTCGAATCAATAAATTTGGGTTGAATACTCTAACCTCGAAAGCTGTTGCGATCCCCTATACTTGTGGGTTATCAAAGAGCCATCTACTGTCAATCTCGAGACCAATGCAGGACTGGTCATCCAGGCTGAAGTGGCCTACTATATCATGACCAGGGTAGGGAACCACCGCAATATCCGACGTATAGATATAGTTGCTTGTCATAAATGGTAGTAACGTTGTGTCAACAACAGTTGGATCGCCTTTCACCATCATTGGATAGTTTTGTCTAGGGAAGAGCGAGTTTGCTCCAAGACTATCTATACCGTACCAGGGAGAAGGTGTTGTCTCTAGCACACTAGTATCCATCCCGAATACCATGCAACGGGTGTTGGAATAGGTCTAGAGAGTGTGACCATGGGAGAAAACACCTGCTCCCTCAGTAGTAACATCAACAGTGGGTTGTATACAGACAAGAAGTGGTGATCCATTGGAATTAGTTGCCAGCCGCCAGTGAGCATATGGGCCCTGCTCGTCCTCATGCTCGTGAGCATCACCATCGTCATCTCCCCCTTGGTTATAAAAAATTTCAAGTATAGGTGGTGGAATGTTCACAGGACCTTGGAAACACAAGAAGAAAGTTAATTAGTAGAGACGAGAAACTTGCTAACTCGCATGCATGTGGATGAAACAATTATAATTACAGTGGAAGACAAACGTACCGAAACTACGAAGATCCCATGCAAAAACAGTGCCACGAGTGGTGGCAGCAAACACAAGACCCTCGTATTCAATTGCATCACAGTACACGTCCGTGTATAGAAACTGATTTTTGAGCAATATCCATCCAGTCGAACCACGAAGGACGGCAACAATCTTGTCAAAGATAGCAACAACTTGATAGTTCTTGTAATTCCAAGAGCGGTTGGGAACTTGAGAAATTGCTATCTTTCGTAGACGACAGTCACCATGATCATATTTGAACGTATGTAGATCATCTGTGTGCTCAACCTCAGGGCACTCGGAGATTTTTGGAAGTGGAATCCGCTAACGAGTGTAAACATTCACAAGTTCCCACTCGCAGTTGTACCCAATATAAACAACCCAATCTCCATTTGCGCCTGCCCAAGCCTTGGCCTCAAGTGATGGCATCTTAACATCATCCGTATCATAATCAAGCGACATCAACTTGCACAAGGCGAGGCTTCCCTCGTCCCCGTACCAGTCAGCAGGGTCACGGCGAAGAAGATAGGGGAGATCAAACCGCTCCTGGACCCTTGGGTTCCTTGTAATGATGTTATTAGTTGAGTCGAGAATGGTCTTGAATGAACCTGCCATGCTAGCCGAGGTGATGACGTCGCACCGATCAATGAGTTCCCCCACCACGTCATCTTTTAGATCAGGGCAAGAATAACGGGGTCGTTTCCGGCTTGTTCCCTCCATGTAGAAGATGATCGAACAATGGCAGAAGGAAGGGTGAAGGCAAATGGAGGAGGGAGGAAGAGCGTGCAGCAGCAGTTCCAAATTGAGAGGGAAGGCGAAGAGTCCGTGGACAGTTGCCAGTTTGCCACGGTACACGAAGAGGCGCCCCGGCCTACACATCCTTTCAGAAATTGTACAAAAGGACTCGCCGTCATCACATTGACATGTTGGAACGGGGCCACATGTCAAAGAAACATGGTGTGTAATTTCTCGTGCAAAATGCGATCTGGCCGCATTGTCCCGAGGTGCCGCATTAGTTATCGACCTTTATTTTTTTAACATGCAATCTGAGTGGATAGCTCCTATGGTCATCACACGTGAGCGGATATATAGGTGGGCTAGGTGGGCATGCGGCAACAATCTAAGTGCTAAAAGAGTTGATCTCGAAAAAAGAGTTGATCCAATGCTTGGTTTTGTTTGGATTTTCCAACTATGACCATTGGATAGAGTGAATCAATTGCTTACGTTCAAAGTTATTCTAATACTATAGAATGGTATAGGAACGTGGAGAGATTTGGTTGATTTTATATCGCTGAATAATATAAAATATTATGAGTGCAGACGCTCCACCCCGAGGTTTGTAGCTCCTTCTCGGTCATCGGGAATATATGTTCTTCCGCTCTTTCATTTAAGACATGAGATTTGTTCATCCTGTTGCCGACACGCGGGACATCTATATGCCTCCATTTTACAAAATCATACTATATGCCTCCATGACACGCGGGACATCTAGCATCAAGGTGGCGTGTCATGCAAGAAAATGGAGATATGTAATGTGTAAGTGCGTCGTGCACTTCGATGGCACCTAGTACTACGCAATATTTTTTCTCCTCGATGGCACGTGAATAGTGCACATACTCAATGATAGAGTACGGGATGGTAGCCATGGACATGGCCGGACCTTTTTGAAGAGAGTACTAATTAATATGTAATTTTCATGTGTCCCGTCAACTCGCAGAACGACGAGAAGCTTGCTTACTAAGCCTTATCCCTTGCCAACGTGTGCACGGTGGCTCGCAGCACGAGGAGAAACTTTTGCTTACAAGCGGTGGACGTGCAGCGGTTCATTTGGTGTCAGATTGCCAGAAGTAGTATAGTACCATCATTATTGTTCGACTTCTAGAAGAGGAGAAGAGCCAAGAGCAAGGTCACCTACTAACCTAGTACAGTACTACTACAGCCAAAGCTGGTCCACCTTTTTAGAGCATGGTTAATTAATATAGGCGGCTCTTACAAGGGCACATCATTTAGAGCAAGTACTCTCTTTGTAGGATCAAAGGAAATGAAACAAAAGTTGGAGTGGATGCTAGATTGCCAATTAAAACATGATTACATAGGAAAAAAAATCCTATAGCATTCTATCCTATGAATCAAACGACCAATGTAGGAAAATTATGAGGGGGGTCTCTCCAACAGTGTTCCTCGGCTCGCACCTAGCATCACAGTGGTCGAACTTGGAGTCATTCATCTGGTACACGTGGCATCTCAGATCTAGTACTCCAATTTTAGGTTGGCTCTATGTGATGTGGCAACTTCATATACTAACCGGATGCTGGCTATACTACTACGGTACTCACACTCTAAGAAGTGACTCGAAAACCATTCATAAATTGAGTCTATGACACGCATTTGCAAATGTACCATTCATTACATACAACAAGTCATCAACACACAACGACAACGATGATACATGTTGGATTATAGATTATTTCCAATAAAACATTCCAGTAAATTACTGAAGTTTTCATCACACAACAAATAACAAGCAATGAAATGAACTTCAACTCAACCAATCCTTGGCGTTGGACACACTTGCTTTGAACCATAGGTGCTCTGGAAAGGGCCAGTTATTGTCAATATCGAGAGCAACGCAGGACTGATCATCCAGGCTGAAGCGGCATATATCAGGAGCAAGGTAGGGAACCACTTCAATGTCCAAGGTATAAATACAGTTGCTTCTCATAAGGGATAATTGATTTTATACCCCTAGTTGGGTCACACTCGGCAGGTTTACCCCTAGTTTTCGAAAACCCTCAGTTTTTCCCAAGCCCGTTTGCTTCTCTTTTGGTTTTGCACTTCCGTCACGTTTCCATCCAGTTAGTGTTGTTTGACCGTATGTTGACCGTCTATGGACTTTTCGTTGGACTTATTTGCCCCTGCTTCCTCACTCTCTCACTAGACACTTCCAAGTGGGACCCTCACTCAGAAAACATTCCTCTCTCTTCTCACTAACATGTGGGACCCACAATGGACCAAATATCTCTAACGGACACTGCCATGTTGTAAACAAAATATCAATTTTGCATTATTTTTTAATGCAAAAACACCGCATAAATAAATTAATCAAAACACCGTAATTAACACAAAACAGTACTCCTACTTAAGGTCGGTCTCATCTCGAATATAATTAATCATCAATCCATAGTTGCCAGCTATACTACCTAATTATCCCTAAAAAAAGTTGTACTACCTAATTACATTGTGTTAAAAAACACTGGGTCAACAATTGAAAGGACACCCTCTGCAGAACAAGGATGAGGTCGCCGGAGCAAAGGAATCGGCGCCGGAGCTCGCCGGAGCCAACGGAATCGGCACGGGAGCTCGCCGGAGCCAAAGGAATCGGCGCCGGAGCTCACCAAATCTTCCTCGCCCATGCTTCGCCATGACGGGCGCTTAACCACCACCGCTGCAACATGGAAGGAGGCCCGAGGGAGGCGCGCACCACCTCCTCCACCATCACTGCCCACCATGCGTCCCCGGTGGCCGCCTTACATTGGCCACCGACGAGATCTGTGGCTCCGCCACTGACCGGAACCCCGTTGGCCATCCGCGGGACGCATTGGATCTGGGCCAGCAAGCGGCATCGGTGTTGGTTGGCCCACGTTGGCCTAGACGAGGGTCAACAAGGACGCAGCCGCTGCAGTTCATGCCTCGCACATTGCAGCACCAGATTGAACATGGCTCGCGGCGGCGCAGCTCGTCACCAGATCCATGAGGACGTCAGCTGTGAATGGATCGACAGATGGACCTCCATGGGTGGCAGCATGGTGGAATTGGTGCTGCTCCCTACTCCTGTCAGTGAAGAGAAAAGAGGAGGGTGAGAGAGACAGGGAGAATCGAGGGACAAAGGGAGAGGGAAGGAGGAGAGGAAGGAGCACGGGCAAGGCGGCACTCGCGCCCAGCCCCGACGGCCAGCCACGGAGACGAGGCGGGTTAACGCGGTTTTCCTCCTGCGGGTGCTCGAGCCCAACCCCGACGGGATCCATGGCTCCACCACCGGTGGGACCTCCGCTGGCCCTCCCATCGCTGGCCACGGATGGGATCTATGGCTCCAGCGCCGACAAGATTTGAGAGTGAGGGGGGAGGGGATCTATAACTAGGGTTTGACTGCCAAGAGAGAAATAAAAGGGAACATGGGATGGTTTTCAGAGTGATGGGTCCCACTTGGCAGTGTCTCGCTAGAGAGTGAAGAAACAGGGGCAAAATGGTCCAATGAAAAGTCCACAGACAGTCAACACATGGTCAATCGACACTAACTGGACAGAACCGTGACGGAAGGGCAAAACGATAAGAAGAGCAAAGTGGCTTGGGGAAGACCGAGTGTTTTTTGAAACTAGGGGCAAAACTGCCGAGTGGGACTCAACTAAGGGCACAGAAATAATTATACCTTCTCATAAATGGTAGTAACGCTGTGTCAACAGCAGCTGGATCGCCTTTAACCATCATTGGATAGTTTGGTCCAAGGAAGAGCGACTTCGCTCCAAGAATACCAATACTATACCAGGGAGAAGGTGTTGGCGCTAGCACACTAGTATCCATACCGAATACCCTGCAACGGGTGTTGGAATAGGTCCGGAGAGGGCGACCATGGAAGACAACACCTGCTACCTCAGTAGTAACAATCATAGTGCACTATATATAGACAAGAAGAGGCTATCCATGGGAATAAGTTGCCAGGCGCCACTGAGTATATAAGTTCTGCTCGTCCTCATGCTCGTGATCATCACCATCGTCATCTCCCCCTTGGTTATAAAAATTTTCAAGTATAGGTGGTGGAACGTTCACAGGACCTTGGAAACACAAGAAGAAGGTTAATTAGTAAAGGGAAACTTGCTAACCCGCATGCATGTGGCTGAAACAATTATAATTACGGTGGAAGACAAACATACCGAAACTACGAGGATCCCATGCAAAAACAGTGCCACGAGTGGTGGCAGCAAACACAAGATCCTCGTATTCAATTGCATCATAGTACTCATCCGTGTACAGAAACTGATTTTGAGCAATATCCATGGACAAACCGTGGAATCAGTAACGATGGCAACAAGCTTGTCGAAGATAGCAACAACTTGGTAGTTCTCGTAATTCCAAGATCGGTTGGGAACTCGAGAAATTGCTATCTTCCGTAGACGACAGTCACCATCATCATATTTGAATGTACGTAGATCATCTATATGCTCAACCTCAGGGCACTCGGAGATTTCTGGAAGTGGAATCCGCTGACGAGTGTACACATTCACAAGTTCCCACTCGCAATTGTAACCAATATAAACAACCCAATCTCCATTTGCGCCAGCCCAGGCCTTACCCTGAAGCGATGGTATCTTGACATCACATGTATCATTATCAAGCAGCATCAACTTGCACAAGGCGAGGCCTCCGACGTCCGCGCCCATGCGAACAGGCTTATAGCAAAGAAGATAAGGGAGATCAAACCGCTCCTGGACCCTTGGGTTTCTTGTAATGATGTTATTAGTTGAGTCGAGAATGGTCTTGAATGAACCTGGCATGCTAATCGAGGTGATGACGTCGCACTCATCAATGAGTTCCCCCACCACGTCATCTTTCAGATCGGGGCAAGAATAACGGAGTCGTTTCCGGCTTGTTCCCTCCATGGAGAAGACGATCGAACAATGGCAGAAGGAAGGGTGAAGGCAAATGGAGGAGGGCGGAAGAGCATGCAACATCAGTTCCAAATCGAGAGGGAAAGGCAAAGAGTCGGTGGACGGTTGCCAGTTTGCCACGGTGCACGAAGAGGTGCCCCGGCCTACACGTCCTTTCAGAAATTGTACAAAAGGACTCATCGACGTCTGCTACCTCTTGAGCAATGCGTTGGATTTCCCCGAAGAGGAGAGGATGATGCAGCAAAGTAGCGTAAGTATTTCCCTCAGTTTTTGAGAACCAAGGTATCAATCCAGTAGGAGGCTACGTGCGAGTCCCTTGTACCTACACAAAAACAATAGCTCAATGCAACCAACGCGCTTAGGGGTTGTCAATCCCATCACGGTCACTTACAAAAGAGAGATCTGATGGAGATGATAAATAATATTTTTGGTATTTTTGGTATAGAGATGCAAAGTAAAAAGTAAAAGCAAAGTAAAAGCAAAGTGATAATAAAGTGATGGAGATTAATATGATGAGAAAGAGACCCGGGGGCCATAGGTTTCACTAGTGGCTTCTCTCAAGAGCATAAGTATTCTACGGTGGGTGAACAAATTACTGTTGAGCAATTGACAGAATTGAGTATAGTTAAGAGAATATCTAGGTATGATCATGTATATAGGCATCACGTCCGAGACAAGTAAACCGACTCCTGCCTGCATCTACTTCTATTACTCCAGTCATCAACCGCTATCCAGCATGCATCTAGAGTATTAAGTTAAAAACAGAGTAACGCCTTAAGCAAGATGACATGATGTAGAGGGATAGTTTCATGCAATATGATAAAAACCCCATCTTGTTATCCTCGATGGCAACAATACAATACGTGCCTTGCTGCCCCTTCTGTCACTGGGAAAGGACACTGCAAGATTGAACCCAAAGCTAAGCACTTCTCCCATGGCAAGAACAACCAATCTAGTAGGCCAAACCAAACTGATAATTCGAAGAGACTTGCAAAGATAACCAATCATACATAAAAGAATTCATAGAAGATTCAAATATTATTCATAGATAGACTTGATCATAAACCCACAATTCATCGGTCTCAACAAACAAACCGCAAAAAGAAGAACATTGTTTTGAGATCCAAAAGAGAGAAGAAGCCATATAGCTACTAACTATGGACCCGTAGGTCTGAAGTAAACTACTCACACTTCATCAGAGGGGCTTGGATGATGATGTAGAAGCCCTCCGTGATCAATGCCCCCTCCGGCGGAGCTCCGGAACAGGCCCCAAGATGGGATCTCGGGGATACAGAAAGTTACGGCAGTGGAATTAGGTTTTTCGCTCCGTCCCCGATCGTTTGGGGGTACGTGGACATATATAGGAGGAAGAAGTACGTCGGTGGAGCTTCGAGGGGCCCACGAGGCAGGGGGCGTGCCCTAGGGGGGCGCCCTCCACCCTCGTGGCCGCCTCGTGGCTTTCTTGACGGAGGATCCAAGTCTCCTGGATCTTATCTGATGAGAAAATCACGTTTCTGAAGGTTTCATTCCATTTGGACTCCGTTTGATATTCTGTTTCTCCGAAACACTGAAATAGGCAAAAAACAGCAATTCTGTGCTGGGCCTCCGGTTAATAGGTTAGTCCCAAAAATAATATAAAAGTGGAAAATAAAGCCCAATATAGTCCAAAACAGTAGATAATATAGCATGGAGCAATCAAAAATTATAGATACGTTGGAGACGTATCATCGTCTCACTGACATGTTGGAATGGGACCACGTGTCAACGAAACATGGCGTGTAATTTCTCGTGCAAAATGTGATCTGGCCGCGTTTGCCCGAGCTGCCGCATTAGTTATCGACCATTATTTTTTTAATGGTGCGCTGTTCAGTTTTGAAGCACGACTAACTAGTACTGTTTGCAGAGAAAATATAAACTACTCTACCACTACTCCACCTCTAGTACTAGTAGTATAAAAAGATATATAGTCTGGAGCTTCAGAGCTTTCTTACTGAGGGTTGTCCACTTGCTTCTCACACTATCACCCTCTCTCCAGATCTAAAAAAGACGACCTCTCTCTCCCTCCTCACCGGTGGTCACAGATCCGCCGGGGCAGAAAAGGACGTGCAGCGTTGACGCACTCATCATCGGCGAGCGAGGTCACGCACTGACGACAAGGCCGTCCTCTCAGACCTAGCGCCCGCGCGGGATGGCCTCCGTAACCAAGCTCGCTGTCGTAGTGCATGCGGAGGACGACGACCACGAGCGAAGCCAATTCCCGCCGACCCTCAGGTATGCTACCTCTTTTCGAACCATACCCTTGTTCTATTGCCCTATATGCCACGTCGCTGCATGTGGATCTTTTCCCACTCCACCATCTTCCCAATTTTCTATCCTCTGCTCTGCTGGTCACACAGACGAAAACCTTAATTTGCACTATTAAAGGAAACCCTACTTCATGCAGACTAATCCATGTCTGGGTTGAATAAGGAAAGGAAGGGAGACTATACTGTCCAAGAGAGTAGGCATCGAACCCGCATCTAGGTTGAAAAGGGGAAAATCAGTAGCTAAGGAACGAGTCTCATGTCTCTTGGTTGAAGAAGGGTAGAAAGGCATGACAACGCAATAGAGAATGACCAGGTTGATCGGTTTGTTGTCCTCACATAGGAAAAAGGTGGCTAAACCGAACAAAAATGGGATGTAATCCACATATGCTGCCTGGATATTTGTTGCTCTGGGCAACCATACCTCCCTCACCACTCTATGCGTCCGTGGAGGTACATCGTACTGGTGCGCCCACTGTCCGTATGGGCCTCCCATGCTCTTATTGTCACTTTTTTGTTGTTAGTATAACGCCAGCAGTCAAGTCAAGCAATGCTACTGCTAAAGTGATGCCACATTTAGCTAATGCCGCACCCAGTCTAATGCCACCGATAAATTTAAGAAATGCCATTTAATGTCACTGGATTATTTCAGGGTTAGCTATTGATTGTGGATGTATTAAAGATTTGTCAGCTAAGGCATTCTAATGCTGTTGCACAACAAGTATACCAACGATGAAACTTGTTACTACCTTCAAATTTTTGCACTGTTAATGCTTATAGATTACATACCTCACTTTCATGAGATAAGTTAATTCTTTTGTACAGTGTCACCAAAATGCCAAGGCGCTGATGTCATTTTATTTTGGTTAAACTGCACAAAAAATTATGAAGACAAGAGGAAAGGTCAAGAGCGGGCACCTCCTCCTCCGGCTGTTCTCTTGATTCGTCCGATCAAGTTTTTATGTTTGAACGATTATCAAGGTTGGGATAGCAATTTTTAAGGTCCCCCGAGTTCAAAATGATATTTACCTTGGAGGTACATGGTTTGCAATTTTTTATACTGCCATTAGTTAATAATGCTAGTTACCTTCAGACTTTTGTATTTGGTTTAATGCTCATGCACAGCTAGTATACCCATGCTGAAACGTGTTACCTTTACATTTTGTATTGTTAATTATTATAGAAATTGTCCATTGCTAGAGTTTATTGAAATTTGTTTAGTAAAACCATTGTACTATACCCTGTAATAAAATAACTACTCTAATGTTGCACTAGCCACTGGATTAGTGTATATTTGTAGTATTCAAAATTTCGAATGGTGTTGCATTAGCGTATGGATATAAATAAAGTGTGGTAAGCTTTCCCAGATATGTGCTCAAGAAAACTACTACCTGTTTGTCTAAATACTAGACGTTTGGGTACTTTAAATTGAACCACGAAAACGACTTATATTAAGGAACAGAGGGTGTAGAGTTCACTCAAATTATCCCAGTAAATCTAGTCACACCTTTGTTAAAATTAATGTTCATTATGTTATCGGATGAGGTCTGTAAGTTTGTCTATAATGCCTGTCGACTACATACCTGACATCATGATGTAATGTTAAGTCATTTCCTTTTTTACAGTGTCACTGAATTGTCAAGGCGGTGATGGCATTTTATTTTAGGTGAACTGCACAAAATATGCTTAAAAGAAGAGGAAAGGTTAGGAATCGATCATTCTTTCAGACATAACTATATATGCTTTTCTGACATCAGCCGTTGTTGCCTTATTCATTCCTTCAAATAGGTGGTTAGAAACAGTCTTGCTACCTTTTCCCATTAAGAAATTGGAATGCTTATATTTGTGAGTCTATGCTTCAACTAGTGCCACTTTTATAGTAATCAGACTTTCAATATCTATGCAAACAGGGATGCTCGATTTTAGTGGAACTGCACAAAATGTCCAACTGGTTCAACATTAGGTGTTTTCTTCCAAACCTTTATATCCAATTGGTGGCACTATGAGCTGTTCATTGCGAAGGTACATGGTTTTCTACTATCTTGCCATTCTTTTTATACTGTCATTAGATAGTAATACTAGTGGTTTGCATGTGAATTTATTGGCAGGGTGGACCTACACTAGAGGTGCAGGACAGGATTCAATGATTGGATGCTCAATTTCGGTTGTATCGATCTCACCTCTTCCATCACTGCGAACATGGATATCCTTGGTCTGATGAAGAATAGGCGCAATATTTCTGCTCTGAACCAGCAAATCAATTCAGTATGAAATTGTCCAGGGTAAAACATGACTGTATCAAATTGTCCAGTGCAAAACATGACAGATGCTAAGCGGAAGAGACATGTTTAAACCAAAAATACAAGGTGGGGTATATGTTTACTAGCTGCTTGATATTTGTGCAGAAAGATATGTCTGCCCGTTGCTATTTGGCAAACACACAAAGTGACCGCAATTTTGGTTGAACTACACAAGAGAATAGTATAGTCACTACATGCAGTGCCATTTGAAAATAGACACAGAAAGATGGGATAGTCACTTCATGGACTGCAGAAAAATAGTACTGTACTATTTATTGGCCAACACTAGGTGCTTCATTGCTTTGGTCTGATTATACAATGGGCATCATTTTGCCTAAGTTAAAGTTTGTATTCCAAAAATAGTCTCGTCGTGTGATTGAGAGAAGACCAAATCATATTGCAATGGATGTTCCTCCATCATGTGTGGTTCATTCTCATGGTTCCAGTTGTTGGTTAAACCACTTATGTTTTTAAGAGGAATTGTAGACTTCACAAACAAATTTGTCTTTCCGTCTGTACTGAATGTGCCAAGAGAAGCATCCATGTTAGTAGGTAGAATAGATGTTTTTTCTAGATCTTTGCTTTTGGAGCCACATATTTATATATGATCTGTGAATCATTGAGATGCATTAACATATTGATCTTATGTATGGGAATCATACTGGTTGGTTTTAGTAGCGATGCAAGATCTGAAGTGGCTGATCTTTGCTTTTAGAGCTACATATTTGTATATGATCTGTGAAGCATTGAGATGCATTAACAGTTCCTTATTTCTATTCGCTCAGTGTTTACAAGTTACTGATCGATCACTAGCTAGCCTACTAATGCACTCCTGGCAGTTTTAGTTGCGACGCAAGATCCAAAGTGGCAGTTTTTGAATAAAAATGCCTACCTGTGAAGAAACTGACAAGCTGCTCTAAAGAAAATGCCATTCGAATCTGAAGAAACTGCCAGCAAAAAAATTCGCAAATGCCTTATCTCCCAGCTAAAGTTCATCAACTAATGCCCTCGGCTGTGACTCGTTGCATGCTGCTCCGCGTTCTGGCAGCGAGCGATTTTGAGTGCTTGCATGCAGCCAGCCGTAATTAAGCCAGCTAACTGATGCGAAAAAAGATGCTTTAATTGTTGTGGGCCTTTTAAATCCGTGGAATCATTATTGACAAGGAGGGAGATGATTCGAGTGCACTCGTTTGACCGTCATGCCAGCGTGCCACCCAGCACGAACGGGACGCACCACTGACGGGACAGGACAGCACAGTCATAATTTCAGTTTTTCCAGTTTTCCATGGCAAGCTGGCGCACTAAGCCATGCCTGCTTATGCATTGAATTCCGATGACCGCGATGACCATCACGTTTCCCGCGACACGCTAGTTCGCCTACCTTCTGCCTATAATTATTGTTTCCCGGGCTTCTCTGGTGGCACCATCACCCAACTCGCCGTATCCTCATAATCCCCCACCGGCTCGATGTTGCTCGCCACTTATCCTCGCTCTCGCCACATCTGCCATGCCCCCGCCCATCCGTGATAAGCGACACCGGAGGCGATCACCGCGGGAACTAGTGTTCGGTTTTTCATCGGAAGGCAGACGGAGGGAGGAGGCATTCTATCGGTCTTTAGATGGCAATGCGGATATCGAGGACTTGTTGGAGCACGACCGCCTGGCGAAGCAGCAGGAGTTGTTGGAGCACGACCGCTTGGCGGAGGAGCAGCATATCGCGAATTTGCGCAGCTAGCGGGACATGGAGCAGCAGCGCACCAACGCTCTGAGTCGCGAGCAGAGTGCCAGCAACTGGGCCGACTACATGGAGGCCGGCACCGATTTTTACTACCAGCTCGTCAAGTGGGTTTCCCGCTTAGAAGCCGAAGCTTCGGTGGACCACGTCGGCATGGAAAGGGCCAACGCGTGCGAGCACCGTGCCCTATCGCACCTCTGGCAAGTCCGAGGCGAGACGGAGGACACCAGTGCCAGTGTTTAGCGTGTACCGCAGATGGTGGACGGCATTGTCTAGTTAGCTAAGAGTAAGTTAGTACTTGTACGCTACTAGGGTATTAGTGAGAATAGATAGTTAACTTGGCTATGATGGTTGTCAACGTGGAAGTTCATTACTCTATATGTGGATCAGACCTGTTACTTTGCTCTGAATGTTGAACTTTCTGTTTGAACGTATGGAATGGGCTGTTATTATTTTAATTGGGTTGTATTTGTCCTCCACGGGTTTAGAGGCTGACTTGTGGGCCTACCAAGTTGACGCATACACAATCAGGAGATGATTGTATGTGGAGAGGATGACAGCAGGGACCCGCCAAGGTCATGGTGGTACGCAAGCAACTGCCTCCTTATTTCAAGCCAATAAAAATGGCTCCTCCTAATGGATTTCTGACATCTGGGTCCCATGCCATTGTCAATGTAGTCAATAAACAAGAGAATTGCAAAACGAGCAGCTGACACCAGGGACCCAGCAGCTGGCCTAGTTATTTTTGTTTTTGGTTAATTTGATAAATGCCACTCCAAATCTGGTGTTTCTGAGAAATGCCACTGCAATTTCCAAACTTTGAAAAATGTCATTTCATGCCATTTCCAGTGGCATTTTTCGAAGGCTGGAGTGGCGTTTTTTAAAGTTTGCAAATTGCAGTGGCGTTTTCCAAAGTTTGCAAAAATTGCAGTGGCATTTTTCAAAGTTTGGAAATTGAAGTGGCATTTTTATGAATCGCCATAATTGGAGTGGCATTTATCTAATTTTTTTGGACACGGAAGCAGGGTGTCAACTGGGTTGTGCGGGGCACTCTGACCTGTCTAGTTTTTTTTCTTTCTGAAAATGGATAGCCCGGTTTTTTTGTGATTTGCCAAGTAAGTCGCTTTGTCAGGCCTGTTGGGCTACAAATCTTTTAAGACGAGGAGAGCTTCATTCGGCTGGCCGAGAAAATGGCCTATTAGTAATGAGAAATGGGCTATACATTTTTAAAACACATCAAACCGGCAATTAGTTTCAAATTTCTTTTTTTTCATTTCCAGATTTTAAATTGCATTAATTTTTATGCATAGAAAATTTGTTGGATTTTATATTGATATACATTTATTTTTAAAATCAGTTTGAATGTGACTCGAAATTTCGGGATTAAAAACCGTTCGGACCGCACCGAAATATGCAAAATTTCATATAATTTTTTAACCGTGGCCACAATATGGGCTCTAATGCTAACAAAAAGAATATGGGCTCCAAAAAAACCTTAAGAATTAGCAAATGGGCTATAAATTATTAGAAATAATGGCAGATGGGTTGTATGCTATTTTCCATAGATTTGAGGCTTTCCTAAAAAAAGGTTGATGCACAAGCAGTGAATGTTGGATGTCCATCCAACGGCCGTCATGCCTCTTCAATCTCTACTCTTCCTGGTCCAGCCGCTCAAACAAGCACTAGCAAGACTGCCTGCTCCATCCTCCCCGCGGCCGGTTGTGCTGCCGTGCAGGCCTTAGCGCCCCACCGTACTCCCATCGCTGGCCTAGCCATCCCTCTACTCACGCACACCTGCTGTTATTCTCCGGCGACAGAAGACGAACCAGTAAACCCTCGTATAGTCGTACTCCCCTCCGCGTGGGAAACAACTGCCAAGTCTTCCCTGCCTCCGTGTCGTTCCCTTCCTAGGCCTCACCTTCATCCACCGCCCTAGTGCTCTCGGTGCGGCCTGGTCAACATGGTCAACGGCCGACATGCATCTGAAGTGGACTGTACGTGGAGAGGATGACAGCTGGGTCCATGGCCGCACGCAAGGAAATGCCTCCTTATTACGCGCAAAATAATGATTCCTCCACCTGACATCTGGGACCCACCGAAAGGGCCTCTGTATTTCGTGAAAAAAAATGTTACCACCACTGACAGCTTCGACCCACTAGCTATATCTTCACACGCAAGGAAGTGCCTCCTTATTACGCACAAAAAATGAATACTCCCCCTGCTAGTTGGGATCCACCTTGGTGGGTGGCTGACTTGTGGGCCTACTAAGTTGACGGGGATGGAGTGCTTTGTCAACTTAGTCAATATGAACGATTCTAGCTCCAGTGACCGTACGATGTCCATCCAACGGCCGTAGTGCTTCTTCAACCTCTGGTCTTCTTGCTCCATCCACCCAAAGCAGTGCCGGTCATGCCGCATGCTCCTGCCTCCCGTGGCCGGTGTGCTGCCGCGGAGGCCTCACCGCCGCCTACTATTTCCACCGCTGGCCAAGCCCTGCGGCGACGGCAGCCTCACACTGCAGCCGAACTAGTGAACCCTCGTACTCCTCTCCGCGCGGGCTTCCACTACCGTGTCTTCCCCGGCTCTGCGTCATCCCCTTCCTAGGCCTCACCGTCGTCCACCGCCCTGGTGCTCTCGGCGCGGCATGGTCAAGGTGGTCAAGGAACGACTTCCATCAGAAGAGTAATGTATGTGGAGAGGCTGACAGGGTCCATGGCCGCAGCAAGGAAGTGCCTCCTTATTACGCCCAAAATAATTATTCCTCCACCTGACAGCGGGTACCCACCAGATGGGCCACCGTATTTCTCGAAAAAAACATTTCCCCCTGACTGATGGGACCCACTAGCTACATCTTCGCACGTAGGGAAGTGCGTCCAGGCAAAAAGAATGATTCGCCCCCCTGACTGCTGGGACCCACCAGCTACATCTTCGCACGCAAGGAAGTGCCTGACAGTCGGGACCCACCTGGTCGAAGCATATGTAGCGTTGTCATTCTGGTCGCGAACGTGTACGTACATACTGGTCGATGTAGAGGCACGCACGTGTTGTAGTAGAGGCACGCACGTAGCATGTACACGTACGTACAACGGCCAGTGTGCAAGAAAGAAAATACGGCCACGTACGTACATATGGGCAGGGTCTCGAACGCCTACTCGCACATACGTACAGCCAGGGCTCGTGTACATGGCTGGGTCAGAACGGAGAAACTGCGTCGTCGTCGTGTTCATGGGGAGCGAACCGGTTGGGTCGGAACGGAATGCGTCGTCGTGTTCATCGGGAGGGCTTGGACGGAACAGCCGATGGAAACAAGGTCTGGCGTACCGCAGAATGGAGGAAACAGCCTTGTGTTCGACCGGCCATGTTCGAAACGGGATCCTGTTCATCGGGAGGGGTCTGGCGTACAGCAAACGGTGGAAACGGGCCTCCTACGGTCGAAAGGGGGGTCCTGTTGATCGGGAGGGGTGTGGCGTACCGCAAAACGGAGGAATCGGACTTGTGTTGGAGCGCTACGGTCGAAACAGGGGTCCTGTTCATTGGGAGGGGTGTGGCGTACCGCAAAACGGGACTCCACGGGATACTGTTTATCTACACCGTCGACCCCCTCCAGCCTCCACGGGCTACTGTTCATCCACCGTCGACCTCCTCCAGCCTCGACCTGCGACTATTCATCCACGGGCTGCTGTTCATCCATCCTCCACCGCACGCTACTCCACTGGCTACTGTTCAACCAGCCCTCTCCACGGGCTCCTGTTTAACCACCCCTCCACGGGCTACTGTTCGTCCAGCCCTCCACCGTCTACTGTTCATCCAGCCCTCCATGGGGTGCTCCTGTTCATCCAGCCCTCCACGGGGTCCTATTCATCCAGCCCTCCACGGGGTCCTGTTCATCCGGCCCCAACCGGCTCGATCGATTAGGGTCCTATTCATCCAGAAGCAACACAACGGGGTCCTGTTCATCCAGAGGCAGCATCGATCGGCCTCAGTTAGCAGCAGTAGAGAAGGAATCGCTCGATTGGGTTCAGTTAACAGCCATTGATCGATTGCTCGGATTCAGTAATGCGTAGCCTGCAGTGCAATCGCTCGGGTTCAGTTAGAGCCCAACGCCTCGCACCCACGCGCGTGCGTGTACGAGAGAAACGCGTATCGCTCGGCCCCGACCACCCACCATAACTGGGAATACCCCGATATTTTCCTCGCCCTCGCTTCTACCATGGTTTTTTCCGTCATGGACGGCCCAAAGAATGTCATGCAGCTGCGTCTCCAGCCCGCCCTGGACGAAAAGCCCATTTTCTGTCATGATTTTTTGTCATAGAAGTAGGACCCCACCACATCTATGATGATACCGGGTTTTGTCACAATTATCGTCATAGAAGTGTCATAAGTATGACAGAAAAAATTCATTCGGCCCAAAATGTCAAGGATGTGTCTTTTTTTGTAGTGCTCGCCGCCCTCCGCGCCGACAAAGACCGCCCGCTCCGCCTCCACGAGCTCCAGATGCTGCCGGCGGAGCTCTTACATGTAGGCCTCATCAACACGCCTCGGCCTCGACGCGCTCCCATGCCTCGCGGTCCTCCCGTGCCATAGCCGAGCTCACCACCCCTGGCTCCGGCGGGACGAGGTCGACCGGACGTGTGCTGAAGGGGGATTTGAGCCTAGCTGCCGCGCCATGGTAGCGGACTTGCCAGCAGTCGTACTGCATGGCCGCGAGCTCGACCATGTGGAAGCTACCGAGCCACCGGCAGGTGTGGGTCTCCCGATCTGTAATCTCGGCGACCCACATCCCCCACCGCCGCTGCCGGACCCCGAGGTAGGACCTCGTTGGCTGTCGGGTCCGAGGGAGGACGGGGAAGTCCTCGAACCGACATAGGGGCGCGACGGCGGGCGGATCGGGGGACCAGCGATGGCGGATCGATCCCGCGGAGGACAACGAGGATACCTCGGCGGCCACCTTGCCAGCGTCGGGCGAAAAGGCTGTGATAAACCTCTTTTTGGCCATTGGCTCCTCGAGCTCCCCGACACACAAGCAGAGGTTGAGGATGGAGGCATCGACGATGGTGGCGACCTACCAATGGTTTCGAGGGTTGTGTATGTCTGTGCGAGCGGAGATTTTGGGGAGTGTGTGATGTGTGTGTGGAGGGGGAGGGCGGCAAGGTGGTGTTTGAGGAAATACTGCGGCAACTAAAAATTTTACTAGGCGGGGCTACTAAAAATTTGGATCAAGGGCGAGCAGATATTTTTGAGATTGCGAGGCATGTAGAGGCGGGAGTAAAATGTCGGGGCTACTAAAAATTCGAATCAAGGGGCTGAAGCAGAGCGGGAGTAACAGACATCACACACGGTCTGCACATACTAATCGTGTGCTATCAAACATTAAAACCTTCCAGCGGTAGATATCTTCGAGATTACGAGGCAGTAGTATTTTCGAGATTGTGAGGGATGCAGAGGCAGGAGTATTCCGGGAGCGAGCTAGTGAGCTTGACATGCCGGTTGTGGACTGTAGTCGAGGCACCTTCTCGCGTATGCCATAGGCGTACTATACACCAACGGTGCTCCTGGATATTTTGTGCTACATCTCACACGGTTCGTGATAATAAGCTATGTAGGCTCTACTTGATTTTTCGTCTTGATTTGAATTACATAATGGGGTCACAGTGGCAATGGACGGTGTTTGAATTGCTAGACATTTTATCTACGGTGAACATGCAACTATATGTGTGTCGTAAAAGAATTGGAATTATTCAGGGTTCGTTTGGACATTTTATACATTGAACTGGTTTTCTAGCCATTTCAGGTGCACAATTCAAAATTAAACTAGATGCACATGCTCCGGTGCATATAAATTGGTTGAAAAATCAAATATGTGTCCTTGGGTGCATGCTTAGGTCTCATGCAAGAAATGGGAATGAATTTCAAACACCAGGGCACTGTTGATTGTTGGCAAAATGTTGAAATACCTGGTTTTTAAATTCTAGTAAATCCAAAACTCATCGGAAATTCATGAAACTTGGCATGGTATCATGGAGCGGCATCAACATGCCGTGGTAAAAAATTTGTCCCATTTGGGGACAGGTTTGGGTATAAGCTTCTCACAAACCAGAGCTTCTCACAACAAGCGTGATGGTTTCGGTACGGAACGTGCCACCTTTGGGGACGAAATGATATCCGTTGCCTCTTATTGCTTTCATAAAATTTCTAGTGCCAACATAGAATAACAGAAGTGTTGTGTTAAGTTTTGGAATTTTTGGGGTTCATTTGGACATTTTTATACATTAACTAGGTTTTCTAGGCATTTTATGTGCATAATTCAAATTTGAAATACATGCACATGCTCCAGTGCATACAAATTGGTTGAAAAATCAAATATGTGTCCTTGGGTGCATGCTTAGGTCCCATGCAAGAAAAGGAAATGAATTTCAAACACCAGGGTACTGTTGATTGCCGGCAAAATGTTGAGATACCTAGTTTTTAAATTCTAGTAAATCCAAAACTCGTCTGAAATTCATGAAACTTGGCATGCTATCATGGAGCGGCATCAACATGCCATGGTAAAAAGTTTGCCCCATTTGGGGCAGGTTTGGGTATAAGCTTCTCACAAATCAGAGCTTCTCACAATAAGCGTGATGGTTTTGGTAGGGAACGTGCCACCTTTGGGGATGAAATGATATCTGTTGCCTCTTATTGCTTTCAAAAAATTTCTAGTGTCAACATAGAACAACAGGAGTGTTGTTTTTAATTTTGGAATTTTTTGGGGTTCGTTTGGCCTTTTCATACATTAATTGGGTTTCTGGGCATTTAATGTGCATAATTCAAATTTGAACTACAAGCACATGCTCCAGTACACCAAAGTTGGTTGAAACATCACATGTGTGTCCTTTAGTGAATTTCTATGTCCCATGCAAGGAATGGGAATGAAATTCAAACACCAAGGCACTGTTGATTGCCGGCAAAATGTTGAGATGCCTGGTTTTTAAATTCTAGTAAATCCAAAACTCATCTGAAATTCATGAAACTTGGCATGCTATCATGGAGTGGCATCAACATGTCATGGTAAAAACTTTGTCCCATTTGGGGCAGGTTTGGGTATAAGCTTCTCAAAAACCAGAGCTTCTGACAACAAGTGTGATGGTTTTGGTAGGGAACGTGCCACCTTTGGGGACGGAATGATATCCGTTGCCTCTTATTGCTTTCAAAAAGATTCTAGTGTCAACATAGAACAACAGGAGTGTTGTGTTTAATTTTTGAATTTTTCGGGGTTCGTTTGGCCTTTTTTATACATTAATTGAATTCCTAGGCATTAATGTGCATAATTCAAATTTGAACTACAAGCACATGCTCCAGTGCACCAAAGTTGGTTGAAAAATCACATGTGTGTCCTTGGCTAAATTTCTAGGTCCCATGCAAGAGATGGGTATGAAATTCAAACACCAGGGCACTGTTGATTGCTGGCAAAACATTGAGATACCTAGTTTTTAAATTCTAGTAAATCCAAAACTCGTCTGAAATTCATGCAACTTGGCATGCTATCACGGATCGGCATCAACATGTCGTGGTAAAAAAAATTGTCGCATTCGGGGCAGGTTTGGGTATAAGCTTCTCACAAACGGGAGCTTCTCACAACAAGCATGATTGTTTCAGTATGGAACGTGCCACCTTTGGAGACAGAATGATATCAGTTGCCTCTTATTGCTTTCCAAAAAATTCTAGTTTCAATATAGAACAGCAGGAGTGTTGTGTTTAATTTTGGAATTTCTCGTGGTTCGTTTGGCCTTTTTAAACATTAGTTGAGTTTCTGGGCATTTATTGTGCATAATTCAAATTTGAACAACAAGCACATGCTCCAGTGCACCAAAGTTGGTTGAAAAATCACATGTGTGTCCTTGGGTGAATTTCTAGGTCCCATTCAAGAGATGGGAATGAAATTCAAACATCTGGGCGTCGTGACTCGGCCGGAAAGATTGAGAAACTTGATTTTTTTTTAATTCCTGTAGTTCCAAAACACGCCTGAAAATCATGAAACTTGGCATGGTATCATGACATGGCACCAACATGTTGTGGTAGTTTTTCTGTCCAATTTGTGAAGGCGCACACATTAACAATCAAGAAAGTCATTTTGGAACAAGTGCTGTCACGTTACAAATCAGAAACACAGGTATTATTGTAACTATGGGCGTTCTACTTACCAATTACGTGCCACCACGCGTCCCCTTTTTTATTTGCTAGGAGGTGTCGTGTGGGGTAGCTATTTGAGTACGGGAGGCGTGCGATCAGACCCCTGCACATGCGCATTGGGAGGAGAACCCTTTGGCCGCTACCCGTTGTGGACCTCCCTCCCAATGTCTCCATTAATAGCGCCTGAGCCCCTATTCTACGGCGTGGCTATATGTCTCACTGGGTGTCACATCCCTAGCTTATGGTACTGCCTGGTGTTTTGCATCTTGTTGCATCATGTTTAAATTCTGTTTAAGTTGAAATGGGGATGTTCAAACCCTAGCACCAAATGGAACTCAACTAGGTTCAATCCAAAATCTTTTTCAAAGAACCCAAAATGCCCTTTGAAAATGTTCATGATTTCTGATAAAGGTGAAAACCTTTGCCAAAAATGATGAATATATTTCCAGGACATTTTGGATCTTTGAATTAACTCATATCATATTTGAATTGGAGCATTTAAATCCTATAAATATTTTTAAATGCTCTAATAATTCTGAAACTAGTTTTGGGTTGTTGGAAATAATCCAAACACTGCCCACCATTATTTTCGGGATTTTACAAAATGGATTAGTATTTTTACTAATTCAAAACAGAATAAAAGAAAATAGAAAACAAAAAGAGAAGATGGAGAGGGAACTAACCTGGGCCACCTACCTGTGTTACCTGCAGGCCCAGCCCACCTGGCAGCCCAGCCACCTGGCCGGCCCACCGAGGGCAGGGGCATCTTATTCCTCCTACCAGAAGGCAAAGGAGAAGACAGCCACGGCGCCGCAGCATGCCACACCGGCAGCTGCCTGCCTGGCTGCCCCCTCATCGCCCTGGACTCCCTCCGTGATGCCACGCACTCCCTCTCGACCCCCTCGCTCTCTCCCTGGACCCCCTCCCCCTCCTCTGCTCTCTCCCGCAGCACCACCGAGCGGAGCTCACCGCCGCGCTCGCTGCCACCGTGGCCACAGCCATCCCCGAACCTCTCCGACACAACCCTAAGCTCCAAAACGACGTCGTAGTCCTCCCCGACGAGCCACACGACGCCGGACGCCCTGGAGCGCCCTCACCGACACCATCTTCGTCCTCTGCACCGACGGCTGCCATCGACCGATTCGTCGTCACCAAGCCGTCCCCGAGCACGCTGGGATCACCGACAACCTCGCCGTGAGCTCCTCTACCGAACCCCCCCCTTCCCCGTGCTCGATAACCTAGCGTAGCCCCCATCTCTGTCGATGCCGAGACCTTGCCGGCACTGGTCATGCCGCCGCCGTCATTTTAGCTCGCCTTCGTCCAAGATGAGCACGTCACCGTGCTCAGGAAGCGACCAGGAGCCTAACGCACATGCTAACTTGCCCTCCCGTGCCCCACAGCGCCAACCCCGCACTCACCCGAACTCCGGTGCCGCCGCGAGCTCACTTCCGGCGAGCTCCGACCACCCCGCGACCTCCCACCTGTTCCGTTGGATGCGCGGGTGCACGGGCTACCTCCTGGTGCCTTTCTCCGCCGCTCCCGTGGCCTCCCGGTGTGTTTCCGCCGTGGCCAAAGGTCACCGGCAACTAACTCCAACGGGCTGACGTGTCCGGATTAATTAGCCACTAACCACCCTGTTCAGTTTAACACTAGACACTGACATGTGGGCCCTGCCACTGACAGAATTAGTTTAGGATTAATCTAATATCAAATAACCATGTTTAACCTCCTGTGTCACTAACGTGCGGGTCCCAGCCGTCAGGTTTGACTTGGACCCTCCGTTGACCTGCTGACGTCACACCGACATCATGCTGACGCAGTAAGTCATTTTTTGGATTTAAAATAATCTAGAAAATTCCAGAAAATGTCTAAAACTTCTAAAAATCATAGAAAATAATCTATAGCTCAGAATAAAATAATTTATATATGAAAAATGATCAGAAAAATTCAATCTATCCATCTGTATCATTTTCATGCATGTTTGAACAACTTAACCTCACTGTTTAGTCCAAAACATGATAATGCTAATGCACTATTTGAATTCATAGTTTGAATTTGAATTTGAACCTTGAGTTCAAATCAACCCAAACCTTTATGTTACTAGTTGCATTAGCTCAAATCACAACATATTGTCATGTCATGATCATGCATCATATTGTGCATTGCATTGATTGTGCTCTTCCGACGCTGTGATCGTTGACACTGATGAAGACTCAATGTTATCTTCAGAAGTGCCAGGCAAGCAAAACCCCCTTGTTCATTCTGATACAATCCCACTCTCTCACTCCTGCTCTCTTTTACTGCATTAGGATAACAATGTTTCAACTGTTACATGCTGCGGTAGCTGAACCCCTTTCCTCTGCATGACCTGTCATTGCCACAGTAAATAGATGAAACCCACTATCATGAGTAGGAGTTGTTTGAGCCCTGATGTGCCTACTCATTCATGTTTGTTTGTCATGCATGCTACTGCTTCGAGTTGAGTCAGGTCTGATTCATCGGGGATGAATTGGAATGTGGTGAACATGTCCTATTGTTGAGAGCTAAGTGTGTGAACACGATTTGGTAAAGGTAGCGGTGAGAGGCAATGTAGGAGTACATGGTGGGTTGTCTCATTGCAGCCGTTCTTAGGAACTGAGTTCTATGTTTGTGATCCATGAACAGTTAGTACCACACATTGGGTTCTGGTAACTCGACCCCTCTCAGCTTATTAATCAACTCGATCTCTGTCCAGGAGTTGCAACTAGTTTCTAGTGTTTGTAGCAGACTTGGGAACCCTGCACACATCGTTTGGGGCCGTGAGTGACACCCCGGTCGGATCTCGTTGCGGATGGAACCCGAATAGGCGATAAACCTGGACTAGAGACTTGTTGGTTAGTCAGGTCGTGGCCGACACCCTCGCCCGGCTTCCGCTTGAGGGTTGCTGAGGTCCATGACGTGTACAGGGCGATAAGTGGAGAGAGCGTGTGTGAAGAAGTACACCCCTGCAGGGTTATCATTATCTATTCGAAGAGCCGGATTCCTCGGATATGGAAACTTGGACCCCTTGCATAGTTCATAGACAAGTTAAAGTGGATACTCTAAAATGCGCAAGATAAGCGTGAGTGCTATGGATGGCGTTCTCATAGGGAGACGGGAGCGGATCCATAGTGGTGTTTTGGTATGGTGCATTTGTGGACTCGTGTGCGCCACATCAAAAGAGTTACTTGCAGTCGTAGTTCAGGATAGCCGCCGAGTCAAAGCTGGCTTGCTGCAGTTAAACTCCACCATCCCTTTGTTGACAATGATGCATATGTAGTTGGTTCTGATGTAAGTCTTGCTGAGTACATTTGTACTCACGTTTGCTTAATTTATGTTTTTGTAGAGAGACTTCAGTCTCACTAGTAGTTCCACGTGGACTTCGACGTTTAGCTTGTTACCTCAGCTACGATCTTGTAGCCTTGGGAGGGTCTGGTAGATAGCCAGGCTCCTCAGCCTTCTTCATTTTTAGTTGTCTGTACTCAGACAAGTTAAGCTTCCGCATGTGCTTTGACTTGTATGCTCTGAATGTTGGGTCATGAGGCCCATGTTTGTAATATCTCGCTCCTCGGAGCCTAATGAATAAATACTTGAGTCGTAGAGTTATGTTGTGATGCCATGTTGTATTTACACATATCGAGCATATTGTGTGTATGATTGAAATGCTTGGTATGTGTGGAATCCGACAACCTAGTTATTTATCCTTGGTAGCCTCTCTTATGGGGAAATGTAGTCTTGTGCTTCCATGAGACATAGTAGTCCGCTACAGCCCGGTTCAACGGAGTCCCGCTAGCCCAGCACTACTGCTCCGGAGCACTTGACTGGCCGGCATGTGATTCACTTCGTTCCTGTGTCTGTCCCTTTGGGGAAATGTCACGCGGTGACATCCGTAGTCCTGCCTAGCCTGCTACAGCCCGGGTTCCCGGAGTCCTGTTAGCCCAGTGCTACAGCCCGGATTCACACGCTGCTGACCGACATGCTCGATGTTGATTCATGTATGCCTGTCCCCGTAAGTTAGTGCCACTTTGGGTTCACGACTAGTCATGTCGGCCCGGGTTCTCTGTCATATGGATGCTAGCGACACTATCATATACATGAGCCAAAAGGCGCAAACGGTCCCGGGCCATGGTAAGGTGACACCCGTGGGAATACCGTGTGTGAAGCCGCAAAGTGATATGAGGTGTTACAGGCTAGATCGGTGTGACTTAGAATCGGGGTCCTGACACTGGGCTGAGATTTAAGAGAGAAAAATGAAAATCTGAAAAGAAAGTTTTGCGTAAGATCCGACGGACCTATATAGCATCGAGTGCGACTTATAGCAAGCATGATGAATATAAGGACAATGACAGTGGATAATAATTGTCCTACATATCTAGGAACATAATTAAAAAAAGCCACATGCGGCAATGCCCGAAATACACAAGGGAAAAAGAAGAAGGAAGACAATGATCTAGCTCGCTGATCTCTATTTCTTGATGCGTTGCTGCAGGCCATGGGAACTAGTCTCCGCGGCGAGCAGCGATGAGCTCTTTCTTATCCTCAAGATGATGCTTGAGAGCATCCACGGATTCCTCCACCAGCCTTCTACGCTCGATGCAGAGCATGGCATTCTCGTCCATAAGTTTCTCAAAGATGATGCCAGTCCTCTTAAACAAGGCAGTGGTCTCCTCCTCCTGCTCCCCACTTCCGACGATCCCCTCAGCAGGTTGCACTCGGCCCGGAGCTTCGCATTGCTCTCATTTAGTTGTCGGATGACATCGGTAGCCTGTTCAAAAGAGGCTTTCATGTCGTCCTGCAACCTCACCCAGCCAGAGATCTGATCCATCTGGCTATGGACGATCGCATGCATGCACCTGTAAGAGTCCTCGCCTGCCCACGAGACATTTTCCCAGGCCGCCGCGGCGCGAGAGGACATCTCTGCTACATTCGTGGTGCAGCAAGACATCTCTTCTGCTTCCACGCCGTGGCCGGACCTGTCTGCTCCATTGACGACGTGGCGGGACCTCCGTGCTGCTTCGGCGTCGTGGCGGGACTTCCGTGCTGCTATGGCCATGCGGCGGGACATGCCGGCTGCTTTTGCAGTGAGGCAGGACATCTCACGTGCTTCTTTTTCCATGCTCGCATCTCCCTGGTGGCAATCTCTCGGCCCAGAACTCACGCTGGCCATGGCAGATGCAAGGGAACAATGATGAATGACTTGTTTGTTTTTGTGGATGAGGAGTTGAGGAGGAATGCACAGTCATCTTGGAGTGGTAGTATTTATAACTGAGTACTAATACGCTCCTAAGTGGTAAACCATTTAGGTTTTGATCGGTGAGAACAGGTTTGCAATTTGGAATGTGACAGGATGGAGGCTCAAAATTTACTGACGGTAATAAGTGCGGCACTATTCCGGGAAGGCGTAACATGGGCACATACGCCTTCTCGGTTGCGTACGTGGCATTTGCACCATAGGGTGCACCGCGATAGGCAACGCCCGCACACGGCTTGTTTCAACAACAGTGCGCTCTCGTTATTACCATCGTGCATGCTTCTTTTAATTAGAATGTGTGTGCCCGTCTAGCGCACACACGTTGATCTATCTAACTGTTTTAGTTTGCTGTGGCTAATCGCAAACAGTTCATCTATGTGAAGTGTATGCCATCAATAGCAGACACTTTTGTTTTGCTAATAATCGCAGACACTTTGATATGGCTAACCAGTTTCTGTTTTATTGCCTAATCGCAAACAGTTAATCCTTCTGAAGCGTATGCCCTCAATCGCACACACCTTTATCTAGCTGCTCATTTCTATTGTTCCTCCTCATCAAAAACAGTTCATCCGAGTGAACCGTATACTGTATATCGCACACGCCTTCATCTGGCTGCCTATTTCTTTTGTTCCTCCTCATCGCAAACAGTTCATTGAACTAAACCGTATGCCCTACATCGCACATGCAACTAAAATCTGAACCGTGTTTGATGGCCCCGGCATCGCAAACGCTTTGCAACTTTTTTGTCGGTTCTTTTACACCACTGTTTGCGATTATTGCATCGCACACAGTTTCATCGAAGGGTCTCTGATCATAGTGTCACGTTAGCAGCATCCTGCAGTAGTTAGTGATGAATCCACATGATCTAAATGACAATATATCTTAGTTTCTATAAGCTAGATGACCAAAACTGTCTATATAATGTATCTCTGCCTTACCATGAAATAATCTCATGCCTTTCTTTTGGCCTATGAACATACCATCAATGTAATATGTAAAACATTGTGTATGAACATCATACCTAAATATCTATTTCCTTATGCTTCAAGGATTTTATGAGCGGTTTCTAATTATTTTAACTTGCATGGTTTGAAAGCTTGGTTCGCTCGAACTCTTTGCGCCATCAGCACAAAGGGTCATCTAGTAAAGTATAAATCCTGGACAAGTTCAGGGTCTAATTTTAAATTCTCTTGAGAAACAAAGCATTTTCCCCATTGAGGAGTGTTTTTCTATTGTGAGGCGAAGACCCAGGCGACTAGGGTTAGCTGGCCAGCTGCCAGCCGCATCCTTGGTGGCGGCGCGACTGCCGGCAATTGCTATCCCAGGATGGCGCCGTTTGACATCGTGCCTGGTCTCTCTCTCTACTACTACTACTACTACTACTACTACTACGAGATCTTGATCGTCTTTGCGCCAGGTCTCCTATAATAGATGTGTTTTTTCTGCTCCATCATGTTGATTGAAGGAGCATGTTGTGCAAGGGATTGTGATTCAACGAGGAGAAGTTGAGTTCCATCCATCCTATTGGATGTGGTTAAGTAGTGAGGGCTTGTGGCAATCTTTATTGGTACAGGTTCCTTTTTCCTAGGTTTGATCGTTTAGGAAGAAGCAATGAAGATTTTGATTTGGAATTGTCACGGAATGGGGAACGCCCCGGCGGTTCATGCGTTGCTGGATGTACAACGAAAATACTATCCAGATGTGTTGTTTTTGTCAGAGACACACCTAGATATCTAACCAGCTGAGTGTTTGAGGAGACGATTGAAGATGGATGAAAAACTCATGTGCCCTAGTGATGGTAGGAAGGGAGGCTTGTTGCTGCTCTAGAATAATAACATTAGGCCGACCAGGCTAGAGCTAGATCCCACATTCATTGATGTTAAGATTGAAGAAGGAAATGATATAATTTGGCACTTGACAGGGATGTATGGAGAATTTAGATGGGAAAATAAATATAAAATGTGGGACCGTATGAGACAATTGCACCAAAATCACAACCTCCCATGGATTATGATTAGAGACCATAATGAGATACAGTTTCTGCATGAGAAGCAGGGTGGTAACCCCCGTTCGTAACAGTACATGCAGGCCTTCCAAAATGCCATTGATGATTGTCGGTTGAGGGACCTGGGTTTTGTGGGTGACCCATTTACGTCAAGAAGAGGACAAATCTGAGAAAGGCTTGACCGAGGGTTAGTAAACGATGCTTGGTCACTGATTTTTCCCAATGCCGCTCTAGAAAATATGGAGTTTAACCACTTGGATCACAGGCTACTATTTGTGAACACTGAATTTTATAATCAACCAATTGTTATAGGGGCAAGTGGACAACCGAAGAGGTTTGAAGCTCGCTGGTTGCGAGAAGAGAAATTTAATCAAACTGTCATGGATGCTTGGGCTAAGGTTGTTGCTGATCCTTTGGTGACTAGTGTGTATGAGAAGCTGAATCGTATGCACACACTATTTCATGATTGGGATCAATGAGTGTTAAAAAAGCCAAAGAAAAGGCTCTGCAAGGCACAAAAAGATCTAGAAAAGGTGATGGAAAGTTCCATGACAGACGAAGATGAGGAAAAACGAAAGGAACTAGCTGAACTGATTGGATACTTGCTTGAATTAGAAGAGATCCAAGTGATTCAGAGGTCGTGGGGGACATGGCTGAAAAGCGGTGACTGCAACACTGCAACTTTCCAAGCATTTTTATCCGCAAGAACGAAGAAAGCTTTGTGAAGAAATTAAAACATGATAGTGGTCAGTGGATGGAAGGTACAATGGCGCTAACTCCCCATATCCAAAATTATTGCAGTTACCTATTTACCTCGGCAGTGCAGCATACAGAGTCGATTTTGTTGCAAAGAGTGCAGAAGAAAGTGTCGGAACACATGAACAATTTCCTTATGGCCCCATTCAACTAGGATGATGTTAAAAAAGCAGTTTCAGCGGTGGGGATTTGAAGGCCTCTTTACCGGACAGTCTCCACATAATATTTTATAAAAAGTATTGGCACATTTTTGTAGTAGAATTGCCTAGGAGGTTCTGTTCACGATTAATTCACTACTGTGATGATCCAGAAGATAGACACCCTGGAACAAGTAACGCAATTTCGTCCAATAAGCTTATGCAATGCCTTATATAAAATCATATCAAATATGTTGTCTTTGCGGCTGAAAAGTATCCTCCTTGATGTTATCTCGCCATCTCAAAGCACCTTTGTACCAGGTAGATTGATCTCAGATAATATTCTTGTTGCATATGAGTGTGTACACAAGGTCAAGAATAAAAGGGCAGGACAATTCGGCCTTTATGCAATTAAGCTAGATATGCAGAAGGCTTATGACATGGTTGAATGGACCTTTATGAAAGGTATGATGATTAAGTTGGGGTTCCATGAACAGTGTGTTGACATGATTATGGGATGTGTATGTTCGGCAAGATACAAGGTGAGACCTAATTCTCAAGAATCAGACAGTATTATTCCAACTAGGGGCATTAGGCAGGGGGTCCTCTCTCCCCTTACCTATTCCTGATTTGTGCAGAGGACTGTCTAGCCTGTTGTAGTTTGAAGAAGAAGCTCGTGGCATTGAGGGAATTAGGGTATGCAGGAATGCACAGTCAGTATCACATCTTTTATTTGCTGATGATTCCTTAATTCTTATGAAAGCAAACGTTTTAAATGCAGCTTCCCTACAGCATGTTCTAGACACCTATTGCCAAAGTTCGGGTCAATAGGTTAGTTTGTCAAAACCAAGCATATTTTTCAGCCCTAATACATGTTGGGGAACGTAGTAATTTCAAAAAAAATCCTACGCACACGCAAGATCATAGTGATGCATAGCAACAAGAGGGGAGAGTGTTGTCCATGTACCCTCGTAGACCGAAAGCGGAAGCGTTAGCACAACGCGGTTGATGTAGTCGTACGTCTTCACGATCCGACCGATCAAGTACCGAACGCACGGCACCTCCGAGTTCAGCACACGTTCAGCCCGATGACGTCCCTTGAACTCCGATCCAGCCGAGTGTTGAGGGAGAGTTTCGTCAGCACGACGGCATGGTGACAATGATGATGTTCTACCGATATAGGGCTTCGCCTAAGCACCGCTACAATATCATCGAGGTGGACTATGGTGGAGGGGGGCACCGCACACGGCTAAAAGATCAAATGATCAATTGTTGTGTCTCTAGGGTGCCCCTACCCCCGTATATAAAGGAGCAAGGGGGGTGCGGCCGGCCAGGAGAGGGGGCGCGCCAGGACGAGTCCTACTCCCACCGGGAGTAGGACTCCCTCCCTTTCCAAGTTGGAATAGGAGTGGAGGGGGGAAAGAGGTGCAGGAGAAGAAGGGAAAGGGGAGCGCCCCCCCCCCCCTCTCCTTGTCCTATTCAGACTAGGGGGAAGGGGCGCGTGGCCCTTGCCCTGGCCGGCTCTCCTTTCTTCCACTAAGGCCCACTATGGCCCATTAACCTCCCGGTACTCCGGTAAAATCCCGATTTCACCCGGAACACTTCCGATATCCAAACATAGGCTTCCAGTATATCAATATTCATGTGTCGACCATTTTGAGACTCCTCGTCATGCCCGTGATCACAGGGACTCCGAACAACCTTCGGTACATCAAAACATATAAACTAATAATATAACTATCATCGAAACGTTAAGCGTGCGGACCCTACGGGTTCGAGAACTATGTAGACATGACTGAGACACGTCTCTGGTCAATAACCAATAGCGGAACCTGGATGCTCATATTGGCTCCCACATATTCTATGAGGATCTTTATCGGTCAGACCGCATAACAACATACGTTGTTCCCTTTGTCATTGGTATGTTACTTGCCAGAGATTCGATCGTCGGTATCTCAATACCTAGTTCAATCTCGTTACCGGCAACTCTATTTACTCGTTCTGTAATACATCATCCCGCAATTAACTCATTAGTTGCAATGCTTGCAAGGCTTAAGTGATGTGCATTACCGAGAGGGCCCAGAGATACCTCTCAGACAATCGGAGTGACAAATCCTAATCTCGAAATACGGTAACCCAACAAGTACCTTCGGAGACACCTGTAGAGCACCTTTATAATCACCCCATTATTTTGTGATGTTTCGTAGCACACAAAGTGTTCCTCCATTAAACGGGAGTTGCATAATCTCATAGTCATAGGAACATGTATAAGTCATGAAGAAAGCAATAGCAACATACTAAACGATCGAGTGCTAAGCTACCGGAATGGGTCAAGTCAATCACACCATTCTCCTAATGATGTGATCCCGTTAATCAAATGACAACCCATGTCAATGGCTAGGAAACTTAACCATCTTTGATCAACGAGCTAGTCAAGTAGAGGCATACTAGTGACACTCTGTTTGTCTATGTATTCACACATGTATTATGTTTCCGGTTAATACAATTCTAGCATGAATAATAAACATTTATCATGATATAAGAAAATAAATAATAACTTTATTATTTCCTCTAGGGCATATTTCCTTCAATACAAGTGTTGTTGCAAGAGAAGAGATTTGTAAAGAACTGCATATTGATACTGAGGCACTTTCTGATAAGTATCTTGGTCTTCCTGCTATGGTGGGAGCTGATAGAAGTGACTGCTTCAATCATTTTTTTTGAAAGAATTGAAGAGGAACTTAAAGGCTGGATGGAAAAACAACTATCGGTTGGGGGGAAGGAGATCCTCTTGAAGGTTGTGGCACATGCCATTCCAGTCTTTGCTATGTCAGTTTTTAGCATACCCAAAGGAATTTGCAAAGAGATCACAGACTTAATAGCTTAATTCTGGTGGGGAGATGATGAGGAACACTACAAAAAAGACAGATCCGTGACATTTTGGGCCGAACGAAAAAAAATTCTTTCATACATATGACACTTCTATGACGATAATTGTGACAAAACCCGGTATCATCATAGATGTGGTGGGCTCCTACTTCTATGACAAAAAATCATGACAGAAAATGGGCTTTTCGTCCTGGGCGGGCCGAAGACGCAGATGCATGACATTATTTGGGCTGTCCATGACGGAAAAAATCGTGCTAGAAGCGAGGGGGGGAATTTCGGGGAGTTCCCGGTTACGGTGGGAGGTCGGGGCCGAGCGATGCGCGTTTCTCTTGTACACGTACGCACATGTAGGCGAGGCGTTGGCTCTAACTGAACCCGAGCGATTGCACTGCAGGCTACGCATTACTGAACCCGAGCGATCGATCGATGGTTGTTGACTGAACCCGATCGAGCGATTCCTTCGCTACTGCTGTTAACTGAAGCCGATCGATGGGATGAACAGTGAGTGTTGCGGGGAGGTTGGATGAACAGTGAGCGGTGGCGTTGCCTCTAGATGAACAGGACCCCGTGGTGTGGTGGAGGTCTGGATGAATAGTAGACGGTGGAGGGGTGCTCGTGGAGGGGTGGATGAACAGGACCCCGTGGTGTGGAGGGCTGGATGAACAGTAGACGGTGGAGGGGTGGTTGAACAGGACCCCGTGGTGTGGAGGGCTGGATGAACAGTAGATGGTGGAGGGGTGCCCATGGAGGGGTGGTTGAACAGGACCCCATGGTGTGGAGGGCTGGATGAACAGTAGACGGTGGAGGGGTGCTTGAACAATAGCCGGTGGAGTAGCGCGCGGTGGAGGCTGGATGAACAGGAGCCCGTGGATGAACAGTCGCAGGTGGAGGCTGGAGGAGGTCGACGGTGGATGAACAGTAGCTCGTGGAGGCTGGAGGGGGTCGACGGTGGAGATGAACAGTATCCCGTGGATTCCCGTTTTGTAGTACGCCACACCCGTCCCGATGAACAAGACCCCCGTTTCGACCGTAGCGCTCCAACACAAGTCTGTTTCGTCCGTTTTGCGGTACGCCACACCCCTCCCGATCAACAGGACCCCCGTTTCGACCGTAGGAGGTTAATTTCCTCCATTTTGCGGTACGCCAGACCCCTCCCGATGAACAGGATCCCATTTTGAACATGGCCGGTCGAACACAAGGCTGTTTCCTCCGTTCTGCGGTACACCAGGCCTCATTTCCGTCGTGTAACACCCCGGATGTAACTTTCCCAATTTGTACTCCAACTCTTGCCGTTTCCGGCATTAAGTTATTTTTATTTTCTCGGGTTCGGGTCTTTGTCTCCGTGTGTTGTTATCGTTGTCATGCATCTCATATCATGTCATCATGTGCATTGCATTTGCATACGTGTTCGTCTCATGCATTCCAGCATTTTCCCCGTTGACCGTTTTGCATTCCGGCGCTTCGTTCTTCTCCAGTGGTCTTTTCTAGCTTTCTTTCGTGTGTGGGGATTAAACATTTCTGGATTGGACCGAGACTTTCCAAGCGGCCTTGGTTTACTACCGGTACACCACCTGTCAAGTTTCGTATCATTTGGACTTCGTTTGATACTCCAACGGTTAACCGAGGGACCGAAAAGGCCTCGTTTGTGTTGCAGCCCAACACCCCTCCAATTTGGCCCAAAACCCACCAAAACCTTCTCCATCATCTAGAGCGTTGGATCACGATCGCGTGGCCGAAAACCGC
>NC_057800.1:670633044-670642369 GCF_018294505.1 Triticum aestivum
CGCCGCCAACCGCCGCCTGCCACGTCACCGCCGCCAACCCGCCCGGCGCCACCGGAGCTCGCCGGCGCCCACTGCCCGCGCCGATCCCGGCCGCCGCCGCACCTCCGCCGTCCCCGACCTCGTCTCCAGCCGGATCCGGCTGCGGGAGAGCCAGATCCGCCGCCGCCGACCCTGGCCACCGCCGTATTCGTCGTCTCCGGCGAGCAGCGCCGCTGCCTCGGTTCGCGTGCCAGGTCAACCCTAGATCCGGAGGTCGAAATTCTTCCAAGTCCCCGTGTTTTTTCAGTTTCAAGTGCCCCTGTTCATAGCCTCGTAACTTTGCATCCGTAGCTCCGATTAATGCATTTAGCATATCAAAATGTTCACCTCAGAGAGTACATCATTTCATTCCATTGCATCATTTTCATTTGAGTTCATCTTGATGCCCGAAATGCTGTTAGAAGAGGGCTACTTGAGTTAATTGTCAGATCTGCTACTCTATTTAGCTTTTTTCATTTTTGCCATGATTATTGTCTGCATGATATGCCCTGATGCTCTACATATGTATTGTTAAGGGGTTTGTCATGTTTCCAGAGGTGCAACCCATGTATTTTTGTGATGTGTGTGGTGACTAGCACAATCTTGCAAAGTGGTGCACTTGGTAATTCTGATTTCAGGGACTTAACATTTCCACTAAGTCCTTGACCTGTTTATCTCATATGGCCATATGTTCATGTTGTTTCCTAGTGATCCGTGCCTCTTTTGAGGATGATCAGTAAGGATATTTTGTTAATCTTGTAGTGCTCTATCCATCCATGTCTTTGTTTGCAATTATGAAGCACCCTAGCTTGAGTCAATCGAGCTCTACTTTTGCTACTTTGTGAATCTGGGCAGATTATCAACTTGTTTGCAATTTTGCCGATGATGTTGTGGTTGATCCGTGCATGCTATGCTATTGTTCTTGCCATGTCTAGCTTGAATTTTGTGTTTTCTTAATGGGTGTTTGCTTAGCTTATCATGAATTGCTCTGTAGTGAGTGCATCGAGCTCGTAAACATGCGTACTTGAGTTATGTTTCAGCATGTGCCAGTTTTCACTAAGTCTGAAAACTGATTATGTTTTTGCTATGTTCACATGCTTGCAATTGTATTTTCTGACCCCTTTTGGCTCAAGGTCACTAAGGGACTTTTGTTAAGCTCTTTGAGTAGCTCCATGTCATGCTTTACTTTGCCATGTTCAGTTCTTGTAGCATGTAGTTTTGTTGCTCCGAAGAGTGCGACCTGATCTGAAATTCCAGACAAGTGTTGATTTCACTAAGTCCGAGATCTGTTTGCCATATGCATTTTTGCCATGCTTGTTTGAACCTGTTAATGGATGATTTGGCCGTAGCTTAGTGCTAGACTTTTGTTAAGCATCTTGAATGCATCCCTGCCATGTATTTTGTTGCCATGTTTGGGTGTTGTAGCATGTTCATCTCATTGCATTTAGATGCCTACTTGCTGTAAATCGCAGACCGGTGTCATATTTGAATCGCTTGCCATTTCCAAACCGTAACTCCGATTCCGGCGTTCTATATATCGTTTTCAAGCGACTTCATCCCATCTTTCCAGTGGCACACTTGGATTTTCAAGTTGAGGCCATGTTCTTGCATTTCCTGTCATGTCTTGCATATGCATCCCGCATCGCATCCCGCATAGCATATCATCTTTGCATCATATTGTTTGATCCTTGCACGTGGTTGATTGTGTCCTTCTTGCTTATTTGTCTTGTTTGGGTAGAACCGGGAGACGAGCTCGCAAACAAGGAGCCCGTTGAGTTTGCTTTCGAGGATCCAGTCAACTCTGACAATTGTATAGGCAAGATGATCATACCCTCAAAATCACTACTATCTTTGCTATGCTAGTTTGCTCGCTCTTTTGCTTTGCCAATGCTACGATGCCTACCACTTGCTTTCAAGCCTCCCAAATTGCCATGTCAAACCTCTAACCCACCATGTCCTAGCAAACCATTGATTGGCTATGTTACCGCTTTGCTTAGCCCCTCTTATAGCGTTGTTAGTTGTAGGTGAAGATTGGAGGCCGTTCCTTGTTGGAACATTTATTTACTTGTTGGGATATCATTATATTATCTTGTTATCTTAATGTATCTATATACTTGGTAAAGGGTGGAAGGCTCGGCCTATCGCCTAGTGTTTTGTTCCACTCTTCCCGCCCTAGTTTCCGTCATATCGGTGTTATGTTCCCGGATTTTGCGTTCCTTACGCGTTTGGGTTATAATAGGAACCCCTTGATAGTTCACCTTGATTAAAGCTTTTCCAGCAATGCCCAACCTTGGTTTTACCATTTTCCACCTAGCCTCTTTTTCCCTTGGGTTTCCGGAGCCTGAGGGTCATCTTATTTTAAACCCCCCCGGGCCAGTGCTCCTCCGAGTGTTGGTCCAAACTAGAGTCCTGTGCAGCGCCCCCTCGGGGAAACTCGAGGTTTGGTTTTAGTTGTATGGAGCGCTCATCTGAGTGTGCCCTGAGAAAGAGATATGTGCAGCTCCTATCGGGATTTGTCGGCACATTCGGGCGGTGTAGCTGGTCTTGTTTTAACCTGTCGAAGTGTCTTGAAGAACCGAGATACCGAGTCTGATCGGAACGTCTTGGGAGGAGGTCTATTCCTTCGTTGACCATGAGAGCTTGTCATGGGCTAAGTTGGGACTCCCCTACAGGGATTTGAACTTTCAAAAGTCGTGCCCGCGGTTATGGGCAGATGGGAATTTGTTAATGTCCGGTTGTAGATAACTTGAACCTTAACTTAATTAAAATGAATCAACTGAGTGTGTTACCGTGATGGCCTCTTCTCGGCGGAGTCCGGGAAGCGGACATGGTGTTGGAGTAATGTTTGCGCAGGTTGCTCTTTAGTTTCTCTCTCGCGCTTTGCCTCCTCTTCTCGCTCTCTTTTGCGAATAAGTTAGCCACCATATATGCTAGTCGCTTGCTGCAGCTCCACATATTTACCTTGCCTTACCTAAAAGCTTAAATAGTCTTGATCGCGAGGGTGCGAGATTGCTGAGTCCCTGTGGCTCACAGATTACTATTACACCAGATGCAGGGCCTGATGATTCTGCTCCAGGAGATGCGCTTGAGCTCAAGTGGGAGTTCGACGAGGACTCTCAACGTTACTATGTTTCCTTTCCTGATGATCAGTAGTGGTGCTCAGTTGGGGGTGATCGGGACCGTGTCGCATGTTGGGTTCTCTTTTATTTTGGCGTCGTAGTCGGGCCATGAGTGTTTGGATGATGTAATGTTATTTATGTACTTGATTGATGTGGCAAGTGTAAGCCAACTATGTTATCTCCCCTTTTATTATCTATATTACATGGGATGTTGTGAAGATTTCCTAACTTGCGACATATGCCTTCAATGCGATTATGCCTCTAAGTCGTGCCTCGACACGTGGGAGATATAGTCGCATCGAGGGTGTTACAAGTTGGTAATCAGAGCCTTCCCCGACCTTAGGAGCCCCATTGCTTGATCGTTTTAGCAGCCGAGTTGTGTCTAGAAAAATGTTTTGAGTCATTTAGGAATTATATATCGGAGAGTTTAGGAATTCTTTTTACTTCCCAGTCTCCTCATTGCTCTAGTAAGGCATCCTGACGTAGAGTTTTGACTCTTCTCTTCTCAAATTTCACTAAAAAAAATTTAGGATCACGCGGGTATCTTGGAATCGTTCCGATGGTTTTATGATGAGAACATTGTCTTGGTGCCTCCTGTCAGGGGTTTAGTGGAAGTGTCCCGGGGAGTTGAGCTCTGAGGTGTTGTCGTCATAATTTTATCGTTGCAATTCTGGAATATCTGAGTTTAGTACGCCGACATAGAAAATCTCTTTTATGCAGTTCATTGGTGAGATAACCTCGACGCCACCCAGTATTGGGGCGGGAGTTCAGGAGTATCGCCATAACTTGTATAACGGATGCTTTTCGAAGGTTGAGGTAGATGGTTTCCGAAGGTTTCTTGGTTATGTGTTGAAGGATGGATACAGCTGGATGTAGGATTTGCTAGATTTGGGTGAGATATTATGCTTCCCCTGTATCCCCAACACCTGATTGCATAACCGGAAAGGTTCGGGAGTTTCATAGGTGGGAATTCTAGTAGCTCTAGTTCTTCTTCCACGGATATTGGTTTGAGATTGGGATTTCTAACCGATTATTCGTTCTTGATCCATACCTTGTTGATTTATTTCTCTACCTTAATTCTAAGTGGCTTCTCAATTTATGGATATGTGACCATTTCAAGAGGAATGCATTTGTTCATTTTGTTCGGATGTGAAGACTATATGTTGCAATTTTCATACCGTTGGATTCAGCTTCAATATTTGTCTGTCAATGTGCTAATGGATATCAACCTCTTCAGGATGGCTCCTCCAACGCGCACGACTCCGAATCCTGAACCGCCACAACCTCCACCTCCTTCGAAGGCATGGCAAGCTGTGATGGCCGCAACCAATGCAAACACACAGTTGATCATGCAAATTCTCCAAGAGCGCAATCAAGGCAACCAAGGGAACCAAGGCAACAATCAGAATCACTTTGCTACACTCAACCAGTTCCTTGCTAACGGGCCAAAGACTTTCAGCAATTGTGTTGAGGCAACCGATGTTGGCGATTGGCTTGTGGATCTGTGCAAGCATTTTGAGTGCAGTAACGTCAGGCCTGAGGACTTTATCAAGTTCGCTTCCTTCCAACTCAAAGATCAAGTTGCAGAATGGTTCCAGCAATACAAGGATTCCAGAGGTGGACGTGTGATCACTTGGGATGAATTTCGTCAAGATTTCCGAGCTCATCATATTCCTCAGAGCGTGGTTGAAAGCAAGCATGAGGAATTCCGCAACCTGAAGCAAGGCTCTTTGTCTGTCTATGACTACAACAAGTTGTTCTAGAAGCTTGCCCGCTTTGCCAAGCAGGACGTCCCTGATGAGAAGAGCATGATATACCAGTTCAGGGGTGGTCTCGGAGAAGAAATTCAGCTAGCTCTTGTTCTCTTTGAGCCCTTGAGATACGATGAGTTATACAACATGGCATTGAAGCAAGAGGCTGCTCAGTTGAGGTGTGATGCTTCCAAGAAGCAAGTCAGAGATGTTACTCCTTCTTCCTCTACTCAAGTGGCCAAGCAGCAGAAGTATTGGCTTCCTCCTCCTCCGTTCCGTCAGCCGTATCAGCAGAAGAGCAAAGGTGGCAGTGGATCTTCCCACCCACCCAACCCTGGCTTTCAGAACAAGACTTCGTCTCAAGCTCCAAGATCGAGTGCTCCGTATCACCATCCGCTTTCATAGGTCACGTGCAACAAGTGCCAACAGAAGGGCCACTATGCCAACAAGTGTTTCAACCAGAGGCGTCTTCCTCCTCCTCCTGTCAGATCGGCAAGTACAGCTATGGTCAAGCATAACCCCAAGCATGCCAAGGTCAACTTGATGAATGCAGCTCAGGCAGAGGATTCATCAGATGTCATCATGGGTAACCTTCCAGTTAACGATATTCCTGCAAAAGTTCTTTTTGACACTGGTGCATCGCATTGTTTCATTTCCAAACCTTTTGCATCAAAGTATGAGTGCGATTATCAGTATCTGCAAAGTTCCTTGCAAACTGTGTCACCGGGCAAACAGATGACAGCTAACACCTGCGTCCCGGAGGTTACTATCACATTGGGTGACTACAAGTTCCTTTCTTCCCCAATTGTTCTTGGTAACTCGGATATTGATCTTATTCTCGGAATGGATTGGCTTTCTAAGCACAAGGCACATCTTGATTGTGCTGCCAGGCAGATTCAATTGACTCATTCGTCTGAGGATGTAATTGTCTTTGCTACTCGGGATAATACCATCCGTCTGTTTTCTCTCAATGAGAAGGGTGAATTGGATGCCATCTCTCAAATTCTAGTCGTTTGCGAATATCAAGACGTCTTTCCAGAAGAGCTTCCAGGAATGCCTCCGCACCGGCCAGTTGAATTCGTTATTGATCTTGAGCCTAGCACAGAACCTGTGTGCAAACGTCCTTACAAGCTCGGACCTGAAGAGTTGAAGGAGCTGAAGAAGCAACTCGATATTCAAGAGAAAATGGGTCTCATCCGGCCTAGTTCTTCTCTGTGGGGTTGTGGTGTTCTTTTTGTGAAGAAGAAGGATGGAACGGACCGACTTTGTGTTGATTACCGTCCATTGAACAAGAAGACCATCAAGAACAAATACCCACTTCCCAACATCAATGAGCTGTTCGAACAACTCAAAGGTGCCCAAGTATTCTCCAAGCTTGATCTCTGTATGGGTTATCATCAGATTCGAATCCGTGAGCAAGATATTCCCAAGATGACTTTCAGGACAAGCTATGGTTTATATGAATACACTGTCATGTCTTTTGGCCTCGTCAACGCTCCTCCGACGTTCTCTCGCATGATGAACTTCATCTTCAACGCCTACACCAATGACTTCGTTTTGGTCTATCTCGACGACATTCTGGTTTTCTCGAAGAACAAGGAAGATCATGCCAAGCACTTGCGTTTGGTACTCGATAAGCTCAGGGAACATCAGTTCTACGCCAAGTTCTCCAAGTGTGAATTTTGGCTCGATGAGGTGCTTTATCTTGGTCATATCATCTCTGCCAAGGGCATTGCGGTGAATCCTGAGAAGGTGTCTGCAATTGTGAATTGGGAACCTCCTCAGAACGTGAAGCAACTCCGTAGATTCCTCATTCTCGCAAGCTATTGCCGAAGATTCGTTGAAAACTTTTCTAAGATCGCGAAGCCTCTCTCTAATCTTCTCCAGAAGCACGTCAAGTACGTTTGGTCTCCGGAGTGTGACATTGCTTTCAACACTTTGAAAGAGAAATTGATCACTGCTCCAGTTCTCACTCCGCCTGATGAATCCAAGCCGTACGAGGTCTTTTGTGATGCCTCTCTCCAAGGTCTTGGCGCAGTATTGATGCAAGAGAAGAAAGTTGTTGCTTATACCTCTCGCCAGTTGAAGCCTAATGAGAAGAACTACCCCACTCATGATCTCGAGTTGGCGGCAGTTGTGCATGCTCTTTTATATTGGAGACATCTCTTATTGGGAAGAAAAGTGGACATTTTCACTGATCACAAGAGTCTCAAGTACATCTTCACTCAGCCTAATCTCAACCTCAGCCAAACTCGATGGGTCGAAATGATTCAAGAGTATAATCCGAGTATCGAGTATACTCCATGCAAGGCCAATGTGATTGCTGACGCATTGAGCAGGAAAGCTTATTGTAATAGTCTGATTCTCAAACCTTATCAACCTGAGCTTTGTGAAGCTTTCCGCAAACTTAATCTGCAAGTTGTTCCTCAAGGTTTCCTCGCTAACCTTCAAGTCTCTCCTACCTTAGAAGATCAGATTCGCCAAGCTCGGCTTCTTGATGCTATGTTGAAAAAGGTGAAGATTGGGATTGCCAAGAGTCAACCCAAGTACAAGTGCTACCGCCTTGATGACAAGGACACTCTCTTCTTCGAGGATCGTATTGTTGTACCCAAAGGTGAACTCTCCTCTCCATCCACCCTGGGAGCACGAAGATGTATCAGGACCTCAAGCAGGCTTATTGGTGGACTCGAATGAAGCGCGAGATTGCTCAATTCGTGAATGAATGTGATGTCTACAGAAGAGTGAAGGCAGAACACCAAAGGCCAGCTGGTCTCCTCCAACCTCTTGCCATTCCAGAATGGAAGTTTGACCACATTGAAATGGACTTCGTGACTGGGTTTCCAACGTACAAGCGTGGCAATGATGCTATATTCGTTGTCATCGACAAACTCACTAAAGTGGCTCACTTTCTGCCTATCAAAGAGTCGATCACTGCAGCTCAATTGGCGGAACTCTATACCTCACGTATGTCTCTCTGCACGGTATTCCACAAGTGATCTCTTCAGACCGTGGCAGCATCTTTACATCCAAGTTTTGGGATTCTTTTCAGAAGGCCATGGGCACCAACATCCGCTTCAGCATAGCTTTCCATCCTCAAACTAGCAGTCAAGTCGAGCGTGTCAACCAGATTCTTGAAGATATGCTCAGGGATTGTGTGATCTCCTTCGGCATGAAATGGGAGGATTGTCTTCCTTATGCTGAATTCTCCTACAACAACAGTTTTCAAGCAAGTCCGGGCAAGGCCCCATTTGAAATTCTGTATGGCAGGAAGTGCCGTACCCCTCTCAACTGGTCTGAAACCGGTGAACGTCAGCTTTTGGGTAATGACTTAATCACAGAGGCAGAGGAAATGTGCAAAGTCATTCGTGATAACCTCAAAGCAGCCCAATCCCGCCAGAAGAGCTACTATGATAGTAAGCACCGTGATTTGGCTTTCGAGATCGGAGATCATGTGTACCTCCGCGTCTCTCCTATGAAAGGTACTCGTCGCTTAGGTATCAAAGGGAAGCTTGCCCCCAGATACGTGGGACCTTTCAAGATTGTCAGCAAGAGAGGCGACCTCGCCTATCAACTCGAGCTTCCTTCAAAATTTGCAAATGTTCATGATGTGTTCCATGTCTCTCAGCTTCGAAAGTGCACCGTCATGACATGTGTTCCAAGACTCTTGACCGCACCGTCAACTTCGAGGACATTGAGATCCAAGAAGATCTCTCTTATCGTGAGCACCCAGTTGCTATTCTCGAAGAGACTGAACGCAAGACTCGCAATAAGTCAATCAAATTTCTCAAAGTCAAGTGGTCACACCATTCCGACCATGAAGCTACCTGGGAACACGAGGATCACCTCTGTTCTTAGTACCCAGCGTTCTTTCAGTCCTAGATCTCGGGATGAGATCCTTTCGTAGTGGTGGAGTGTTGTAACACCCCGGATGTAACTTTCCCAATTTGTACTCCAACTCTTGCCGTTTCCGGTGTTAAGTTATTTTTATTTTCTCGAGTTCGGGTCTTTGTCTCCGTGTGTTGTTATCGTTGTCATGCATCTCATATCATGTCATCATGTGCATTGCATTTGCATACGAGTTCGTCTCATGCATTCGAGCATTTTCCCCGTTGACCGTTTTGCATTCCGGTGCTTCGTTCTCCTCCGGTGGTCATTTCTAGCTTTCTTTCGTGTGTGGGGATTAAACATTTCCGGATTGGACTGAGACTTGCCAAGCGGCCTTGGTTTACTACCGGTAGACCGCCTGTCAAGTTTCGTATCATTTGAACTTCGTTTGATACTCCAATGGTTAACCGAGGGACCGAAAAGGCCTCGTGTGTGTTGCAGCCCAACACCCCTCCAATTTGGCCCAAAACCCACCAAAACCTTCTCCATCATCTAGATCGTTCGATCACGATCGCGTGGCCGAAAACCGCACCTCATTTGGACTCTCCTAGC